>NC_056729.1:1233305125-1233605125 GCF_019279795.1 Protopterus annectens | reverse complement strand
GTAACATCCATTTGAAATTGCTTTTACCAATGCATATGTAATGGTTTTGTTTTTATTTTATTATGGCCCAGGTTGTGACTGAAAACTGTCCTCGGATCAGCGTAGTCCCTCAGTCAACAAACTTAAATAATTTAATGACTATTTATATACCATGTTTACATAAATATACAAATAAAGACAATATTGAGAGTATGCACAGCAGGTCAGCTTAAGCAGGAGTGGGACAGAAAACTTCCCCAAAAATCCCTCATTGTTTCACTGTTTGAATTAGCACAGGAGCACATAACGCAACATTTGCAGAAGCTATAATATAAAAAAATATGTAAATTCTTTGGCAAAAGTTATTTAGCTTTAAAGTTGTAACCCAGCAGGAAGTAAGAGTGTACATGAGTTTGCTTTTTATCACAAAGGAGAGATTTGTCTTGGAGGACTGTACTAATTAAATATTTCCCAGTGTTGACTCATTACAGCGCATCTCTCTCTAGGACTTGGATATCTTTCTTCTAATTTGAGGGCAGCTATTCAAGTCCATTAGCTTGTGCCACTTATGTGGGCTGTCTGCTACTCAGAATGAATTAACCCGTTTTTCAGTTATTTTGTTTATTTCCAATCAGTATCTTTTAGCCAGAGGTATGTAGTTACAGTCCTCTTTAATTTGTAATCATTTTAGAGCTTGCTAGCTGTTGGTGTTTATGTTCTTTGTTCAAAACCATTTATTTTACATTTTGTAGGTACAGTCACAGCCGTTAACTAGTGTGGGACAAAAGAGGCTGTTGCCCTAGGTGCAAGCAGTTAGGGAACACATTTGGCAGATACTGATATTGCAAAAGTGCAGTATACTGACATTGATTTACGATCTCCACAGGGTATCAGCTGAGCTAGCTGTGGTCTTGCATGAAATAATTTGGCTGCCTGTATACTTAGTTTTCATACTGTATTGCCTAATTTGCTAGGGATAAGTTCATAGGTGCATATTAGCTAACAACTACTGAAGCCTTTATAAGCCTAACCATGCATCCCAGTTGTATCCCTAACATTTATTTGAACCTTGCAGGTTATTCCAAGTTGCATATGTAAAGCTAGGGTATGATTTACAGACTACCTCTGTCCATTATTGACATGGGTGTAGGCATAGACACAGGTGGCCTTCATCACTCCCCCAAGGCTTTTGTAGATTGGCTAAATCCTTGTTCACCCCTTAGTGCCTTTTTTTTAGGTTATGTCAGTCTTCTCAAGCTTCCAACATAAATGAGATGATGTTAAGGTATTACTGGCCAGTGCTAGGAGCCGTAAATAAAACTCCACTCAGTGTAAGCACCCCTTGCTCCGGAAAATATTGATATATGCATAATTGGAGAGAACGGGATCAGGACGAACAAAAGCACTCCATCAGTGCAATGTTTCAATGCCTATCACTTATTCAGACCCACTGCATTAGACAAAGGCACTGAAGGTGATGGTGTCCCCATATTCTTAAAAACAATTTAACGTCCAGGCTCATTAGATGAGATAGTAACCTGGAGCTGTTCTACATCCAACTGACTTAACAAAAACCCTGTCATATTTTTGCTAACTGTAGGACCCCTTCTATATCTTCCTCAGCCCACTCCTGCTACCCAACTAGTGTGGAGTCCCTATGTTTTAAGCCAAATACTTTTGTCCTAGGAGACTTCAACTACCACATCCATAAACTGTGGGGGACCTGTTTCTGGGCATACATATTTGAGAATGTATCTCTGGACGTTATTACAAAATCTCTGGACCAATTAAAAAGCACTCTCATCAAACTAAACAAAAAACTCAGAGGAAAAATAAGGTCTACTAAAATCAAATTTGAGGTAAATTTGGCCTCCCAGGCCAAGGACAACCACAAAGCATTCTTTAACTTTATGTGAACCTCAAAGGCAATACACAGTTGTGTGCAGAGCTTATTGTAAACGGAGCCACCTATACTGAGCCAGAATATATAGAAAACCTCCTAGCTGATAAATTCAATTCCAGCTTTACTCCCCTTTCCCCCTCAGCCTTCCGTCAGAAAATATCATCAAATATAACTCCCCCTACTATCACTAGGGAACAGGTCCTTAATGCTCTCTTTAAGACCAAGAACACTGCATCAGTGGGCCCAGACAATATCCCAGGATGCCTTTTAAATAGCATGAAACATGCCCTATTAGGGCCTGTGAAATTACTATTTAACTGTAGCCTCCATACAGGCTTTGTGCCTCGAATGGAGAAAGGCAACAGTCACTCTGCACAAAGGTGGGCCATCTGCAGACCCTGGATACTATAGTCCCACTAGTCTTATATATAAAGCCATAGAAAGAATTATCATGAAGATGATCATTACAGATATAGTAAACCTCCAGACACTGGATCCAGCCCAGTTTGGTTTCGTCAAGGGCAGATCATGCCTACTCAACCAGGTGGACTTCTTTTAGAAGGTCACCAAAGCAATGGATGAGGGCAAAATCGTTCACACTGCCTAGCTTGACCTGGCCAAGGCATTTGACACAATACCCCACTCTGGCATTGCTGACAAACTTTAGAGTTTAGGTGCAAACCAGTATGTCACCCAGTGGATAGCCAACTGGCTCAGAAACAGGACCCAGGAAGTTAGAATTGGGGAGCCCACCTCTACAAAGAGGCCAGTCACAAGTGGAGTCCCTCAGTGATCAGTCCTTGGATTGCTCCTTTTTTTGTATTTACTTCTCAGACATCAAGGCCAATGTCAGTGGTGAATGGCTGACTAAATTTGCAGGTGATTGCAAATTAGGAGCTGTCATTGAATCTCACACTGACACAAATGTTCTCCGGGAGAGGCTGACACAGACAAACAACTGGTGTCAGAGCCATGGACTAAAACTAAATGCCAAAAAATGCATAATAGTATAATTTGGAAGCTCATCCATCCTTGGTAACTATTACATTGACAACACACCCCTTAGAGTTGACCCAGTAGTCAGGGACTTAAGGGTACACTTAGATAGTAATCTAGCCTTTGATTGTCACATGTCTACAGTGATGAGATCATTCTGTGTTGCGCAACTTATAAACAAAGGTATTGCATCTAAGTCCAAGGAAGTCATTGTTCCAGTGTGGTTAGCATTCATCAGACCTATCATTAAGTACAGTGCTCCCATTGGTATGTACTTAGCCAGGTATATCCAACAATTAGAACGTCCACAGAGGTTCCTAACTAAAAGAATACAGGGCTTAAGTAATATGTCCTATGCAGACCCCGCCTCAAGGCCCTGTTCCCTGTATTATCTCTCCTACAGGCTTTTGAGGGGGAGATCTATGCTTGGCATACAGGGCATTGTCAGACCCCACTCTGATGGACCTCCTGCATATCCACAAAACGAACAGCACCAGAATTACCCGCTCTAAAGACTTGAACCTTTCCTCTGATATAAATAGGACCTGCTGGAGAGAGAGGTATGTATCCCAGAGGCTACCCCATCTGTGGAACAATCTCCCCATCCATGTGAAGCAGAGTTCCTCCCTAAACCAATTCAAGTGCAACTTGGACAATTGGATGCGAAACCAGAACATCATCCTTGTTTTGGCTATGTCTCTAATGGACACAGGTAACCTGTAAATGGTTTATCTCCCAGGCCCATACTTATACTTATTAAGGGTATCGAAACTTGTCAGAGATTTGGGATGCATGGCTAGGCTTAAAAAGGCCCTTGTGGTCATTAGCCTAGTAAACACCTATGAACCTAAGAATCTGCACCCCAACCAGGGGTAATAAAATCCTGGATTTGGTCCTTTCCAATATAGGGAAGCTTTGCTCCCCATTATGTGTAACTTCTTGTTTGGCTAAATCAGGCCAGAAATCATTTGCATTTGCCATAAGACGGAAGCCTGAAGCAGCTTCCACTACCTCTACATTTAGAGATTATGTGGTGAATAATCTCCTACAATGGAGTGATTACCTAGCTAAATTCAAAAAACCCTTTCATTTTGATGACGCCACTACTTTTGCATAATTCTTTGCCACCAAATTCTATACTTTATGTAAATAGCTGCATAGATGCAACTGTCCCCTCAGAATTAAATGCAATGCCAAATTTAAAAATAACCCATGTGGTGGACCACTAATATAAACAAACTCTGTAATAAAAGAAAAATCTCATTGCCTGCAGAACTAAATTTTAACACTCAAGATGCCAGTAAGGCTCTTGCTAAACTTTACAAGGAACTACTGACTGTGATCAAAACAACCAAAGCCAGATAAGACATAGAAATAGCCATCTAGGTGAAGGATAGCTAGAAAGCCTTCTTTAACTGTGTTAAAAATCTCAGAAACAATACCAAACACTGCAGAACTTACAGTAAAGGGGATCACTTACTCAGACCCGGAGGGCTTAAAACCAAAATACTAGTAGACAAATTTAGTTCATACTTCACCCGCTGTCACTTCGGCAGAAATTTAGTTCATACTTCACCCGCTGTCACTTCGGCAGGGGATGTTGCCCTCAAACAATCTTCCCCTCTTCCTCAAAGAATGTGAGTTAGTTCTCCCAGCTTCCACTGGGAAAATAGCATCATCTCTGTGTGTCTGTAGTGCACAC
Organism: Protopterus annectens; assembly: GCF_019279795.1. Taxonomy (NCBI): domain Eukaryota; kingdom Metazoa; phylum Chordata; order Ceratodontiformes; family Protopteridae; genus Protopterus; species Protopterus annectens. Next base: position 1,233,600,545 of record NC_056729.1, on the reverse strand, counting down.
ATTACATGCATTCTTCCCCAACCCCCAGTAGATGTGAGTGGGCTAAGTCTCTTCATGCCTTTTCCTCCCTGCCTGGCATCTCCAGTTCTGAGGCCACTAAGTAAACTCTTGTCATAGGTTCATAGGTGCGTACTAGACTAATAACCACAAGAGCCTCTGTTAGCTTGTCATTCATCCCAAATTTCTGACAAGTTCTGGTACTCTTGATAAGTGTAAGCAGGGGCTTGGGACCTGAAACATTTCTAAGCAGGGACCTGGGAGATTTTTCAGGCTGCCTGTGTCCATTAGAGACGTAGGTGCTAAACCAGGGATGAATTTCTTGTTCCCCATCCAGTTGTCCAAGTTGCACTTGAATTGGGTTAGGCAGGAACTCTTCTTTACATGGATGTGGACCCTTTCCAGAGAAGGACTAGTCTATGGGATAGATACCTGTCTCTCCAACAGATCCTATTTATATGGCAGGCAAGGTTTGTCTTTAGAAAGGATAATTCTGGTGGTGTTTGTTTTGTGGATATGCAGGAGGTCCATCAGGCTGGGATCTGACAAAGCATTGTATGTCAGGCAGAAGACAAAATATAGGGATAGGGCTTTGAAACTATTTGAGTAGGATATTTTACCTCTACCCTGTATTCTTTTAGTGAGGAACCTGAGTGGATATTCCAGTTGTTGCATGTGTCTGGTTAGGTACGTACCAAAGGGGGCATTGTACTCAATGATAGGTCTGATGAATGCTGCTGAATACGGCGGAACAATGACCTCTTGGAACTTTGTTTACAAGTTGCACAACATAGCATGATTTCCTCACTGTTGTAGACACATGATTGTCAAGGGCTAGATTACTCTCTGCCCCCAAATCTCTTACTACTGGGTTGACTCTTAGGAGTGGATTTGTCAATATGATAGACGTCCTTCTGTTCAATCTTGCAATATTCTTTACATGTGGGAAGTCCTCCTCACAAGCGACCTAACAAGCGGCCAGCATATACAACAGCTTTTAACTACTGCAAGGTATGTGGGACGTCACATGTATATCCTGACAGTGTCAGCCATAAAAGGACGTCTGCATTTGCAATCCTCAGAACTTTTCTGCTGCCAATCGGCATCGGTCCACTGCTGTATTCTGTTGGTTGCTGCCTCAGTGAGGATTTATTTCTTTGCTATTTTCTTTTGTCCTTTGCTATTGCCTTTTGTACTAGACTCTTGCCTTTTGTACTTAGTTCATATCATCCAAGAAGGGCAAGTGTAGGTGTGGAAGGCAGATTCCACATAAAGACAGTCATGATCTTTGTCTTTTCTGCTTAGCCCCCAATCACGACCATCTCTCATGTTCCATCTGTCAGATGTTCTTTGTGTTTCACTGTTGCAGTCATTACACTTGGGTTATCCTGCTGGCAGGCTACCCTCAGTCAGCCTGAATTCCAAAGTCTAGGTCCGGCGTCAGTTGCTGTCGCCTCTTCCCTGATGTCAGTGCGCCAGGGGTATAAAAGATGCAGCCGACGCCATTTTCTTCAGTCTTTCTTGCCGCACGGTGCCCGAAGCAGAAGCAGTTCGCAAGTGCCGGTCGGCCGACTCCTGAGATTTTTGTGTTCAAATTTCAGATCCGAAGTCTTCATTAAAAGCTAAGTACCCCATTGGAGAAAACTTTTTTCTTGCTCCAGACTGATGTCAGAAAAAGTTAATAATTGTATTTCTTGTGGGAAGCAAATACCTCATAAGGATTTTCATTCTTACTGTATTCCTTGCCTAGGCCCTGACCACGACGTTGCTTGTTGTTGGTTTTGTGCTAGATTTAACCAGCGCACTATAAAGCGCCGGTACGATTTTGTTTTTCACTATTTTGGCAGAAGATTTAATTACACTATGCTGTTGGATAGCCAACCGACTACCGCAATTCACAAGAAATGCAAAGAAAACGAAAAGGACAGGCATCCGAGGTCTAAAACCGATGACGAGGCTTCTAAGCCAGTCGCCGGTTCGGCGGCTCTCAGTGAGGCACTTTCGCAGTCCCTGACACCCGCTACTTTGGACCCGCAGGCCACTACAGACTCGCATGTGGAGTCGCCTAGGCTGCTAGAAGCTCATGGTATTGGACCTTTGGAAATTATTCCCTCAGATGGGTCTGGAGCCGCTGAGCGGGCATCTGCTTCTGAGGGTGTTTTCAGATCTACTCAATTGTACATTAAAGCGACTCCAGCTACAAAGGCAAAGACTAAAGCATGTTTAAAGACAAAGAAACAAGTACAACAGCCTCATGGTCAGGCCTCCATGCCCAAAATACAGATGCTCAAAATGGCCAAAGACTTAATTACTTTGATCAGGGGTTCCCATCCCCCTCCTGACAAGAGGCATTCCCATCCCCCTCCTGACAAGAGGCATAGGCAAGAGACAGAATATGAATCTTCAGATTCCTCTTCTGATCAAGAATACTCTTTCTCCCTATGAGGATTCTGATGAATAATCTATCCCTTCAGCCTCTCCTCCTGAGGATTACTCTTATGGGGAAACCATGCATACCATGAGGGAACATTTCCACTGGGAGAGCCAAGATTATTCTGAGTCTAAGAAAAGGCTCCTGGACTTCCTTTTACTACCAAAACACAGGCCCCTAGCTATTTTGCCTTTGTTAGACATTGTAGATGATATATTTTCAGAGTCCAGTCTGACCCCTGACTCCTTACCTCCAGCTCCTGTTAAGCCGGACAGGTACTACAGGGTGCCTGACTCTCATAAATTCCTTTTCAAGGACCCTGCTGCTCACCCAGAAACTATTTCTCAGGGTCCCAAAGGGGTCAAGGCATCCACTGCAAAAAACCCTACCCCCTCCGACAGGGATTCTAGGGCATTAGGCAGATGGGGAAAGAAGATTTACACCTCTGCTACCTTGGCTATAAGGGTTTTAAATTGTCAGCTTCATATGCTCAAATATCAGCAATATATTATGTCACTGCTTAAACAGAAAATGTTGATAAATTCTGAAGGTGCAGAAAACATAGAAATGCAGGAATTATTGCATGCAGCTGAACAAGTTGGAAAGCATACTTTGCAATGTGGTTTTGATTCTTTGGAGGCCTCCTGCAGGACCGCTGTCACGGGATCTGTCATTAGAAGGCATGCTTGGTTAAAGGAACAAAATTTACCAGATCATGTTAAAGCACAATTATTAGATGCTCCATTACAGCATGATACTTTGTTTGGTGTTAAAGCAGAAGAGGTGTTAAAGAAAATGGTGGACAAAGCTAAATCTATGCAAACAGTCAAGGATTTCTTACAGACGAAGCTAAGACACAAACACAAACTGGATCCGTACTACCAAAAGAGGAAGCACCACAGTGTATCCAACTGCCCAAATAAATCCTGCAAGCACAATGAATTAACGTACTGTTTATTACAAAAAACAAAAAATCACATAAAGTGCTTTTCGTCAGGCCACATAGCCCAACTTCTTCAGATAATTATATAACATAGGACATGCACTAATATAGGAAGTGAAAAGGAAGTTAAAAGTCAGCTGGCTCCTGAATCAGCTGCTTTTAAAGTGACAACCACCTTCATTCATTACCTAAAATATATAGCTTAAACAGCTCTCATCTGGCACATTGTTTTAAAACAATATTTTAAAATAATAGATATAGTGTAACAAATTTAAAACCAATAATTATGTATTATGAAATATTAATGCAGTTAAAATTAAAATTAACAGTGTATGTATGTATTTATATTTTTATTTTTATGTTCGAGTATAATAAACCTTAAAAGCATGTAAATAAAAACATGTAAGTGAAAAACAGCAAAACCTGACTTGAGAAACTGAAAGTCAAATACACTCTAAGACAATAGTATGCATAGACCATTTTAAACACAGCATAATAGTCAACTCCTAACCAAATTTTTAAGTTGTAGAATGCACTTAATTGAATACATTTTGTTAATGCCCGGAGGGTAACACGCAAAGGTATGTAATTGCCAACTCAATTCTAATTTCTCTAAGAGCAAGGAAAGAGGCCCTCCTCGAGGGTCATAGGCAATACAATCTATAGCTCTAAAAGTAAAACCATGGGTGGGTGCTTTCATAAGGTGCCTGGCCAATACATTCTCTGATTTGTTAGACCTAATAGCGTATGTGTGTTCATAGACCCTGTCCGTAAGCCTTCTGTCAGTTTTGCCGATATAGAAGGCAGGACAGGTATGACACTTAGCCAGGTATACCACTCCCTTGGATTTACAATCAAATTTGTACTTAGTATTGTAATCAAAACCTCTTATACTAAATTTTGTTCCCTGCTCCATATATTTACAATAGGGGCATGACAGACACTTGTTCATACCTGTAGCAAAGTTTGAGTACCGAGTTTCCACTAGATTCTTTTAAGTTTTTTCCTTTTCTATAAACTATTCTAGGGAAGTCAATAGGACCTCTTGGTAAATGTGTATCCATGTTTATCAAGTCCCAATTTGTCCTTAAAATATTTATAAAATTAACTGTCTATACAATATGTAATAATAAGTCTGTTTTCATTTAGTGTCCCATCCTGTAATGTACAACTGTTTGTTTCTAAACTCTGGTTACTTGATAATATTGCTTTGTAAAAGCCCACTTCTCTTTTATTATTCACTTCCTGACAAATTTCTTGTAGGAGTGAAATAGGATTACCTCTCTTTTTAAACATGTCCATAAGTGTTGAGCATTCTTCAATGAACTGGTTGTCATCCGTAACCATTCGAGCTGCCCTTACAAATTGGCCCTTAACAACCGAACGTTTTTGGTGGGCCGGATGGCAGCTACTATAATGAAGGAATGCATTTGAATATGTTTCCTTTCTATAAATCCTGGCTTTAAAACATTGATTTTGTCTAGCCTTACTTAAATCAACATCCAAATAAGCAATTCTATCCTGTGAAAAATTATATGTGAATTTTAAGAATGTACTAGTGTTGTTTAAGTAAGTTAAAAAGTTAGAAGCCTCCTGTTGGTTACCCTGGAACAGGATAAATATATCATCCAGGAAATGTATATAATATTTAATCTTACTTGTGTATGTAGTTACACCAAAGACATGTTCATGTTCCCAGTAGGCCATTACTAAATTTGCAAATGTACTACCACATGGAGAGCCCATCGCCACTTCTATTTTTTGTAAGTAGTATCTGTTGTTAAAAGTGAAGTAATTGTTGGCAAAACGAAAAATGGAGACAAGTACAAACGCTAAACAAACCACAAAACCAAGCCACTTGTGGAGGAAATAAGGCGCCAAAGTCTTCTTTTGAATATTTAATAATCCACGACACCACAGCAACACAGCAAAAAACCAACCAGGACCACAGCAAACAGTTCAAAAACTCATAAACGCTAATTCCCACCACTGCGTTTTCGTTTGAATCACTTCCTCGGATGTGACAGAATACAAACTAAGCTTACTTTGCACATTAAATACATACCCAAATCACAATAATTAGATAATTGAACAATCAGTTGCCTAATTAAAAAAATAATCAAATCAAATAGAAAACTTGAATTAAAAAGCTAGCTTTGCCGTGTTCTTTTTTTCAAATTACTTAATCTTTAAAAAAACTTGTTTTATTCAATTGTAATAGTGATGAACAAATTAATATGTATGTTTAAAAATGTGTTCTTCTACCCCCTTTTTGATCTTTGTTTTAAAATTTTAAAATGAAAATGTGTAATATTTATTTATATTTTTATAGCTTGTTTTTTAAGCATATATGCACTTTAAATGTTGAGAAAGAATCTTTATATTTATTTATTTATATATGAAATGTCCAGGCTATTAAAGTATTAAGGTGTCTTACCTCATCAAGTATACATATAGAAAATATTCCTATTTTAGTCAGTAGATGGCACTGTTGGACTTAAGGAATACATAGGCAAGAGACCATTATGTTTATTTCTTTTTATTTGTTGTTCAAAATAGTTTTGAGATTAGGATATACATGAAAGTTTTTAAACACATATTTTTAAACATATATATTAATTTGTTCATCACTATTACAATTGAATAAAACAAGGTTTTTTAAAGATTAAGTAATTTGAAAAAAAGATCACGGCAAAGCTAGCTTTTTAATTCAAGTTTTCTATTTGATTTGATTAATTTTTTAATTAGGCAACTGATTGTTCAATTATCTAATTATTGTGATTCGGGTATGTATTTAATGTGCAAAGTAAGCTTAGTTTGTATTCTGTCACATCCGAGGAAGTGATTCAAACGAAAACGCAGTGGTGGGAATTAGCGTTTATGAGTTTTTGAACTGTTTGCTGTGGTCCTGGTTGGTGTTTTGCTGTGTTGCTGTGGTGTTGTGGATTATTAAATATTCAAAAGAAGACTTTGGTGCCTTATTTCCTCCACAAGTGGCTTGGTTTTGAAATTGTTGGAAAGAACTGTGTCCAATAATTCAGCCATCAATTTTGTTTCATTTCGGGGGGCTCCCATATCATGTAGTAATAAACTCACCCATTCACTTCCCTCTGTATGGGGAATTGATGAATACAAGTCTTTCTCATCTATTGTAAGAAAGTTTAGATCATCTTGATATTGTAGGTGGTTTATATTGTCCAAAAATGTCCAAGAATCTTTACAAATCTACTTTTGTTGAGCCACATATTTCTTTAAAGTGTGGTCAATAAATTTAGAGCAAGCATAAGTAATACTTGCTCTAGCGTTGACCAATGGTCTCATGGGTGGATTGTCTATGCTTTTATGTATTTTTGGTACTCCAAAAATAGTAGGTATCCTTGGGGCCGACATATGTAAATAATTTGCTACAGTCATATCTATCCTTGCTTCAATGAGTAATTCTTCAAGAAATACCTCAACTCTTCTATAAGCTGTGTTTAATTCGTTCTTTGATACCTCCTCATAAGTGTCACTTTCTAAAATGGTCTGAATTTTGTTATAATTATCCAAATGAAAATAACTATGGCCCCCTCCTTTGTCTGGTTTCATAGTCCTGACGTGTGCTTGTTGCAGATACACAAGTGCTTGTTTTTCTTCCTTAGTGATTTTATAGTTAAAATTAGTGGTGTATTCATTATTGGTCTTATTTATTTTGTGAAAAATAACTAACATACATATTTTTTTTCAAACAAAGCCACGTCTGGATGGGGATGGGGGCAAAATGTGCTAGTAATATAAAATGGTGTGATAGGGGATGGTGCCTCTCCTAGTAATAAGTTTAAATTCAACTTTCTAATGAATAGTTTAAGATAAATAATATACTCTGCTACGTTGGTTCTGCATGAAGGAACAAAAGTGAAACCTTTTGCTAATAAATTAGCTAAAGTAGTATCAACATGAAAGTCAGAGTAATTAAAAATGTTAAAGTCCCCAGTGGAATTGTATACAATAGTAACAACTGGTTCATATAAAAGTGCATTCTCTTCGTCTGGTTTCTCCTGCTGTGTCGTTTCTGTAATGGAAAGATCTGTAGTGTCCACATTAATATATTCACTAGTTACTGGTGTGAATGATAGTACGTTTTCTTTGTGCCTTTTCTCAGGTTGTACCCCGAGGCAGAAACTTGAAAATTCTGATTGCCAAAGCCATTTTGGTTTCTTGGACCGTAGTGGGCATTGTGGAAATTATTACCCTGGTTAGCTGCATTAAGTCTATTGATTTGAACCCCATTTGAATTAGTCTTGTACTTTTTGTTGTTGTTGTTATTACCTTTCTTTTTGGGTATTTGTGTCCAGCCCTCTTCAAATTGGTCCAATTCATGCATGTCCATAGCTCCGCCAACTCCCCCTGCTGTCATACCCTGACTTTGGTCCCTAATGTTACCAACGTTTGTCTGGGACAAGGGAGGTCATGGATATGCCAAGCCCTTATCATAGGCTTCCCTGTCACGATTTAGTTTTGTGACTTTGTTGTTTTTTAATTTTTCAAGGTAATGGTCAATGGTAGAAAACGATCTTTCATATTCATACTTATAACGAAAAAAGTCACTGTCTCTCTCTTTCACCATCTAACCTAGTAGCTTCCTGTAGTAAGTCGTCTGCAGTTTTTTGGTAGTGTTTACTTATAAGTTGTAACAGTTCAATACCATGATTGTTAAACATTTTTGTTAAGTCCTGGTGGAATTCCGAACCTCCTACCAGCTCACTGGGATATTGCCAAATTGGAACACCTTTTGGAACTATGCCTTTGCTAATACATTGTTTAAAATAAGCTAGTTCCAAATGTAATTTTTTGTATTTAAGTAACTTTGTCTAATAGTTTGTTTGCCATTCAATGTTTCAGTTTGTACATTTTCAGTAATTAGCTCACCTTGTATTTGAGCTGAAGTAGGAAGCTGAAAAGTTGCTAACTGTTCTGATCAAGAGGAAAGGTCAAAATTAAAGTTCAGGTTTGCTGCTGATCCATTGGAAGTGCGCTGTCTTTGTAGAACATGGCCTTCGCCTCTGTTGTTACATCCACTTTCCAACTCTTCTTGCGGTGTGGGGTGAATAGACATGTTGAGAAGAGGGTCCTCGTCTGGTGCATCCATACAGTTGTTAGACAAAGGACTTACTAGTTTCTGTTGTTTAGTAGATGGTAATGAAGATGCTTTTGTTATAATAGGTGGTGCCATAGGTTTCCCAGCCAAACTGTCAACTCTAGCCGCCAATACATCAAGCTGTTTAGATAATTTAAGCACTAGAGCCAATAAAGTAGATAGTGCTCCTTCTGTTTCATTCATACCTCCATCTGGGTCAGAAGTGAGGGAAGCAGGTACATTTGTGGGCTCTTCCATGAAAAACAAACAAAGCTAAGACACAAACACAAACTGGATCTGCATACCTGGCTAAGTGTCATACCTGTCCTGCCTTCTATATCGGCAAAACTGACAGAAGACTTAGGGACAGGGTCTGTGAACACACATACGCTATTAGGTCTAACAAATCAGGGAACGCATTGGCCAGACACATTATGAAAGCACCCACCCATGGTTTTACTTTTAGGGCTATAGATTGTATTGCCTATGACCCTAGAGGAGGGCCTCTTTCCTTGCTCTTAGAGAAATTAGAATTGAGTTGGCAATTACGTACCTTTGCGTGTTACCCTCCGGGCATTAACGAAATGTATTCAATTAAGTGCATTCTACAACTTAAAAATTTGGTTAGGAGTTGACTATTATGCTGTGTTTAAAATGGTCTATGCATACTATTGTCTTAGAGTGTATTTGACTTTCAGTTTCTCAAGTCAGCTTTTGCTGTTTTTCACTCACATAGTTTTATTTACATGATTTTAAGGTTTATTATACTCGAACATAAAAATAAAAATATACATACATGCACTGTTAATTTTTATTTTAACTGCATTAATATTTCATAATAGATAATTATTGGTTTTAGATTTTTTTACACTATTTATCCATTTTAAAATATTGTTTTAAAACAATGCGTTAGATAAGAGCTGTTTAAGCTATATATTTTAGGTAATGAATGAAGGTGGTTGCCACTTTAAGAGCAACTGATTCCTGCTGATTCAGGAACCAGCTGACTTTTCACTTCCTTTTCACTTCCTATATAGTGTATGTCTTATGTTGTATAATTATCTGAAGAAGTTGGGCTATGTGGCCTGACAAAAAGCGCTTTGTGATTTTTTTGTTTTTTGTAATGAACAGTATGTTAATTCATCGTGCTTGCAGTATTTATTTGGGCAGTTGGATACACTGTGGTTCTTCCTCTTTTGGAAGGATGGCTCCAGTTTGTGTTTGTGTCTTAGCTTCGTTTGTTTTTCATGGAAGAGCCTACAAATGTACCTGCTTTCCTCACTTCTGACCCAGATGGAGGTATGAATGAAACGGAAGCAGCACTATCTACTTTATCGGCTCTAGTGCTTAAATTATCTAAACAGCTTGATGCATTGGCGGCTAGAGTTGACAGTTTGGCTGGGAAACCTATGACACCACCTATTATAACAAAAGCACCTTCATTATCATCTACTAAACAACAGAAACTAGTAAGTCCTTTGTCTAACAACTGTATGGATACACCAGACAAAGACCCTCTTCTCAACATGTCTATTCACCCCACTCCACAAGAAGAGTTGGAAAGTGGACGTAACAACAGAGGCGAAGGCCATGTTCTACAAAGAGAGCGCACTTCCAATGGATCAGCAGCAAACCTGAACTTTAATTTTGACCTTTCCTCTTTGTCAGAACAGTTAGCAACTTTTCAGCTTTGTACTTCAGCTCAAATACAAGGTGAGCTAATTACTGAAAATGTACAAACTGAAACATTGAATAGCAAACTTAAACTATTAGACTTAAAGTTACTTAAATACAAAAAATTACATTTGGAACTAGCTTATTTTAACACTGTATTAGCGAAGGCATAGTTCCAAAAGGTCTTCAAATTTGGCAATATCCCACTGGGCTGGTAGGAGGTTCGGAATTCCACCAGGACTTAATAAAAATGTTTAACAATCATGGTATTGAACTGTTACAACTTATAAGTAAACACTACCAAAATACTGCAGACGACTTACTACAGGAAGCTACTAGGTTAGATGATGAAATAGAGAGAGACTGTGACTTTTTTCGTTATAATATGAAAGATCGTTTTCTACTATCGACCATTACCTTGAGAAATTAGAAATCAACAAAGTCAAAAAACTAAATCGTGACAGGGAAGCCTATGATAAGGGCTTGGCGTATCCAGCACCACCCTTGTCCCAGACTAACTTTGGTAACATTAGGGACCAAAGTCAGGGTACGACAGCAGGGGGAGTTGGCGGAGCTATGGACATGCATGAATTGGACCAATTTGAAGAGGGCTGGACACCAGTATCCAAAAAGAAAGGTAATAACAGCAAGAAAAAGTACAAGACTAATTCAAATGGGGTTCAAATCAATAGACTTAATGCAGCTAACCAGGGTAATAATTTCCACAATGCCCACTACGGTCCAAGAAACCAAAATGGCTTTGGCAATCAGGATTTTCAAGTTTCTGCCTCTGGGTACAACCTGAGGCAAGGCATGAAGAAAACGTACTATCATTCACACCAGTAACTAGTGAATATACTAATGTGGACACTACGGATATTTCCATTGCAGAACCGACACAGCAGGAGAAACCAGACGAAGAGAATGCACTTTTAGAAGAACCAGTTGTTACTATTGTATACAATTCCATTGGGGAGATTTTTAATTACTCTGACTTTCATGTTGATACTACTTTATTTATATTTGTTGACCGGGAGTGTCCGACTGGACGTAGGTCCATTTTCAGCGGAGGCCCGGGAAGAAAAGCTCCACAGTTAAAATAAACCGACAGTAGTTACATTGGATTACATAGCGATTAACAATTTACATAGCAATTACTTACAACATATTTACAGATGAAGAACATAGTACATCAGTAGACAACTAGAATCTTTATCTGTGAAGTACATAACAGACATTAACAAATGTTAAAATAAGAAGTTCCTGCTGTATAAGTACTAGGCTTATGAGCTTGCTATAATCAAGGTAGTTAGTGGAGTGGAAAGAAAGGTAGTGGTTGGATGGGGTGGGAGATATTAGAGTGGGAGTTGCAAGGGCATAGCCAGCATGTTTTTAGGTGCGCTTTTTGTAAAGTTTTGAAGTGGGTGCATGATGGTATGGAGGTAATTGTGGGTGGGAGGGAGTTCCATAATTTGGCTATGGAGCAAGAGAATAGTGCTTCACCAGCAGAGTTATTGGCTTTAGTGATCTGCAAGTGATTTTTGTTGCTGGATCTTAGTGGTCTGGTGGTGCGATAGGGTTGGAGTAGATTCTGGAGGGATGGGACATTTAGTGGATGGTTTACTAGTTTGTGGGCGAGTGAGAGTTGATAACCATTGAAGGAGGTGAGGGAGTTCAAGCCAGCCCAGTTCAGCAAGTGAGAGACAGTGGTGACCACGGTAGGATGCCCCTGTGGCGAATTTGGCAATTTTGTTGTAGCAGGTCTCTAGCTTGTTTAGATCGCATTGCCTTAGGTTGGTATATATTGGAGAGGCATAAAGTAGGGTGGAGATAAGGTGGGAATTTGCTATTGAAATCTTTGCTGCTTTGGTGAGAAGATGCTTATTTCTGTATAACGCTCCTAGTTTTTTTGTGGACTTTTTTTATGGTCATGGATATGTGAATGTCAAATTTTATTTTGTCTATTTCCACTCCTAGCAGTTTGGTGTGTTCAGTTGGGTATATAGTGGTGTTGTCTTTTGCTGTAATGTTAAAGTGAGAGTTGTTTTGAGTATGTTTGGTGGGTTGGAAGATGAGTAGTTTAGTTTTGTTTGGGTTGAGTATTAATTGGGCATCGGATAACCAAGTTTCAACAGAGGAAAAGTCTTCCTGTGTGACTTTTTGCAGTTTGGGTAGGGACTAGGCTGAGCAGATGATGGTCGAGTCATCTGCGTATTGTATGAGTGTGTCATGTGTGGTGGCAGAGGCTAGAATATTTGTGAAAAGAGAGAAGAGTAGGGGTCCAAGGATGGATCCTTGGGGAACCCCTATGGAGACAGGTAGTTGGGGAGATATGTCATTCTGCCATACAACGAATTGTTGGTGGTCAGACAGGTAACTCTGAAACCAGTTGGTGACCGATTGTGAGAAGGATAGGTTATTGAGGACAGAGATAAGTTGTTTGTGTGGGACCATGTCAAATGCTTTAGATAGGTCTAGGAAAGTAGCAGAGGAGAGAGAGCCATTGTTTTTATGCTGAAGGATAGTGTTAGTAGAGTAAGGCAGTGGTGGTGCTATGGTTTGGTCGGAAACCATGCTGAGTATTGGAAAGGAGGTTTTTAGTAAGGAGGTAGTCTGAGACCTGAGAGTGTATGCATCTCTCTAGTATTTTGGAGAGTGGAGAGAGAATAGCTATGGGGCGGTAATTGGTTAGTTCTATGGAGGGGAATTATATGTGATACTTTCCACAGTGTGGGAACATAACTTTCTGACAGAGATCGGTTAATCAAGATGGATACTGGGTAGGCCAGAGCATCAGCTGCAATTTGTAGGTATTCACTTGGGAGGTTGTCTGCTGCTAATTTGGTGGGTTTAAGTTTAGTTAAGAGTTTTTTTTATGTTGGAGGTAGGTACAGGAGAAAAAGAGAAGTCAGTGGGGAGATTAGTAGTTGAAGGTGTGGGTTGGAGGGGAAGGGGGGTTGTGTTGTTTAGCTAGTGATAGTATGGTTTGTGTGGTGTGTGTTGAATGAGGTAGCAATATTTTCTGAGGAGTGAGGGATGTTAGGAGGAGTGGTACTGACTTTACCTGGGTGGAGGATGGAGTTTATGGAGGACCAGAATTGTTTGGGGCTGTGTTCGGAGGAGTCTAGGGCAGACTGGTAGTATTGGAATTTGTCCTGTTTTATTAGCTTTTTGACTCTATTGAGTAGTTCTAGGAATTTCTGTCTAGTTGAGGGGGTCTTGGTTTTGCGCCAGTGCTCCCTGTTTTTCACTTCTGACTTAGTGGTTATCTGTAGCTATGGGGGAGGGTTGTGCTTTGATTCTGTAAAGTCTTATGGGGGCATGGTAATTAAGGATGCTCAGGAAGGTAGTATTAAAAAATTCAACTGCGTCATCAAGACTGAGGTACTTTAGAGGATGCCAGTTACATTCTTTGAGGGATGAGATGAATGTGAGTGGTGGGTTAAAGTTTATTTTTTTATGTATCTGACAGTAGACCGGTTTAGCTTGGTATAGGTATTTTTTCAGTAGGAATGTTGGGGAGTGATCACTGAGGCTATCTGATAAAAGCAGCCTGTTATATATGACAATTTATATATGACAATTTGCTATTTATTAGCAAAAGGTTTCACTTTTGTTCCTTCATGTAGAACCAACGTAGCAGAGTTTATTATTGATCTTAAACTATTCATTAGGAAGTTGAATTTAAACTTATTACAGGGAGAGGAACCATCCTCGATCACACCATTTTATATTATTAGCACATTTTTCCCCCATCCCCATTCAGACGGGGCTTTGTTTGAAAAAAATATGTATGTTAGATATTTTTCACAAAATAAATAAGACCAATAATGAATACACCAAACAAGCACTTATGTATCTGCAACAAACACACGTCAGGACTATGAAACCAGACAAAGGAGGGGGCATAGTTATTTTCAATTTGGATGATTATAACAATAAAATTCAGACCATTTTAGAAAGTGACACTTATGAGGAGGTATCAAAGAACGAATTAAACACAGCTTATAGAAGAGTTAAGGTATTTCTTGAAGAATTACTCATTGAAGCAAGGATAGATATGACTGTAGCAAATTATTTACATATGTCGGCCCCAAGGATACCTACTATTTTTGGAGTACCAAAAATACATAAAAGCATAGACAATCCACCCATGAGACCATTGGTCGATGCTAGAGCAAGTATTGCTTATGTTTGCTCTAAATTTATTGACCGCACTCAAAGAAATATGTGGCTCAACAAAAGTACATTTGTAAAGATTCTTGGACATTTTGGACAATATAAACCACCTACAATATCAAGATGATCTAAACTTTCTTACAATAGATGTGAAAGACTTGTATTCATCAATTCCCCATACAGAGGGAATTGAATGGGTGAGTTTATTTTAACAACAGATAGTACTAACAAAAAATAGGAGAGGCGATGGGCTCTCCATGTGGTAGTACATTTGCAAATTTAGTAATGGCCTACTGGGAACATGAACATGTATTTGGTGTAACTACATACACAAGTAAGATTAAATATTATATACGTTTCCTGGATGATATATTTATCCTGTTCCAGGGTAACCAACAGGAAGCTTCTAACTTTTTAACTTACTTAACACTAGTACATTCTTAAAATTCACATATAATGTTTCACAGGATAGAATTGCTTATTTGGATGTTGATTTAAGTAAGTCTAGACAAAATCAATGTTTTAAAGCCAGGATTTATAGAAAGGAAACGTATCCAAATGTATTCCTTCACTATAGTAGCTGCCATCCGGCCCACCAAAAACATTCGGTTGTTAAAGGCCAGTTTGTAAGGGCAGCTCGAATGATTACAGATGACAACCAGTTCATTAAAGAATGCTGAACACTTCTGGACATGTTTAAAAAGAGAGGTTATCTTATTTCACTCCTACAAGAAATTTGTCAGGAAGTGAAAAATAAAAGAGAAGTGGGCTTTTGCAAAGCAATGTTATCAAGTAACCAAAGTTTAGAAACAAACAGTTGTACATTACAGGATGGGACACTAAATGAAAATGAAAACAGACTTATTACGTATTGTATAGACAGTTATTATTTTATAAATATTTTAAGGGAAAATTGGGACTTGATAAACATGGATACACATTTACCAAGAGGTCCTATAGACTTCCCTAGAATAGTTTATAGAAAAGGAAAAAACTTAAAGAATCTATTGGAAACTCGGTACTCAAACTTTGCTACATTTAACCATGCAGGTATGAACAAGTGTCTGTCATGCCCCTATTGTAAATATATGGAGCAGGGAACAAAATTTAGTATAAGAGGTTTTGATTACAATACTAAGTACATATTTGATTGCAACTCCAAGGGAGTGGTATACCTGGCTAAGTGTCATACCTGGCCTGCCTTCTATATCGGCAAAACTGACAGAAGGCTTAGGGACAGGGTCTATGAACACACGTACGCTATTAGATCTAACAAATCAGAGAACGCATTGGCCAGGCACATTATGAAAGCACCCACCCATGGTTTTACATTTAGGGCTATAGATTGTATTGCCTATGACCCTAGAGGAGGGCCTCTTTCCTTGCTCTTAGAGAAATTAGCATTGAGTTGGCAATTGCGTACCTTTGCGTGTTACCTTCCGGGCATTAATGAAATGTATTCAATTAAGTGCATTCTGCAACTTAAAAATTTCTTTAGGAGTTGACTATTCTTCGGCTTTTCCTGGTTAGGGGTCGCCACAGTGGATCACCTGTCCGCTGATGATTGGCAGTGGAGTTTTTACGGTGTTGAGTTGCCAGCTCGGCGCCCAACCTTCCACTGAAGGCACATACATGCACACACTAGCACCTAGGGCCAATTTGGAGTGTCCAATCCACCTACAGCATGTCATTGGGATGTGGGAGGAAACCGGAGCACCCGGAGGAAACCCACGCGATCACAGGGAGGACATGCAGACTCCGCACCCCAGCCGAGGATCGAACCGGAGAACCTGTTGCTGTGAGGTGACAATGCCGACTTATGCTGTGTTTGAAATGGTCTCTGCATACTATTGTCTTAGAGTGTATTTGACTTTCAGTTTCTCAAGTCAGGTTTTGCTGTTTTTCACTTACATGTTTTTATTTACATGCTTTTAAGGTTTATTATACTCTAACATAAAAATATAAATACATACACTGTTAATTTTAACTGCATTAATATTTCATAATAAATAATTATTGGTTTTAGATTTTTTGCACTATTTTAAAATATTGTTTTAAAACAATATGTTAGATGAGAGCTGTTTAAGCTATATAATTTAGGTAATGAACGAAGGTAGTTGCCACTTTAAGAGCAGCTGATTCCTGCTGATTCAGGAACCAGCTGACTTTTCACTTCCTTTTTACTTCCTATATAGTGTATGTCCTATGTTGTATATCTGAAGAAGTTGGGCTATGTGGCCTGACGAAAAGCGCTTTATGTGATTTTTTGATTTTTGTAATAAACAGTATGTTAATTCATTGTGCTTGCAGGATTTATTTGGACAATTGGATACACTGTGGTCCTTCCTCTTTTGGTAGTACGGAAAGATTTCTTACAGGTACAGCCTCCAAGATTTAGCAGACACTGGCCTACAAAGAATTGGTCCTTTCCAGTGTCAGACCACAAACGGGCAGATACAGACGCCCAAGAGGCAGATCCCAGCACCAAGGTTCATACAGGTCTAAACAATGGGGTGCTTCTTCCTCCAAAAGTGGAGAAGACAAATCACAGCCTTACAGGAAACAGTCCCAATGACGTCCCCCTGCCTGTGCCAAGCACTTATCTTCTGGCAGCACCTTTAGGAGGAAAACTAGCACTTTTTTCTCAAAATTGGCATATAGTAACCTAGGACAAATGGGTCTTAGACATAGTGTCATGGGGCTACAAGTTTCACTTTCATACCCTGCCAAGGGCAAACGGTTGGCCAAACCTACCAAAAAAAACAATGGGCAGAGGCACAAAAACAAGTCTCATCCCTCATGGACATGAGGTCCATTCAACAAGTACCAAAACAAGAGCAGGGACAAGGATTTTATTCAAGACTGTTCTTGGTACCAAGAAATGACAAAGCCTGGAGGCCAATACTGGACCTATCGATTCTAAATACATATCTGGATATACCAAAATTCAAATTGTTGACCTTACAGCAGCTTCTGCCCATGCTGGCTTGTGACTTTAGACCTAAAAGAGGCATACCTGCATGTCCCAATCAGATAAACATGCAGAAGATGCCTCTGATTCAAAGCTGGCTCAATACACTACCAATTCGCTGGACTGCCCTTTGGCTTATCTGCTGTGCCCAGGGTCTTCACAAAGTGCCTGGCACCAGTAACTGCATTTTGCAGACAAAGAGGAATACAAATATATCCTTACTTGGATGACTGCCTCATACAAGTAGAGAACAAGGACATTCTACTACAGCATCTTGCGTTTGTAGAGAGATTACTACCATGCCTAGGGTACACAGTCAACGAACAAAAATAAAAACTAGTACCCTGTCAAGAGATAATATTCCTGGGTGCAAGCTTAAATACAACTGCCCAGATGGCTTATCTCACGCCGGACAAACAAAGGCAACTGACTACCTATTTCAAACTGTTGGCAACAAAGGCTTAGTTAACTGCAAGAAAAATTCTGCAGGCTTTGGGCTTCATGGCATCCTGCATTCTACGAATTCCATATGTAAGACTGCATATGAGGAAACTTCAATGGTACCTAAAAAGTGTTTGGACTCAGCATTGCCACAGCCTGGAAACAATAATTACTCTCATTCCCTGCTTGCAACAGGAGTTTCGATGGTGGGCAAAGGCCTGTCACCAGAACAAGGGACAGCCATTCACCTTACCCCCAGCCAGGCAGACATTGACAACGGATACATCAGATTATACCTGGGGGGCACACATGGCAGGAAGAGGTATTCAAGGCACATGGACCACCAACCAAATGCATCTACATATCAATCAAAAAGAGATGCTAGCTGTTCAGAATGCCCTGACAGCCCTCAAGGACCTACTTCATCCGGGACAACTACTGATAGACATACAATACCAAGGTCATGTGGTATATAAACAAGCAGGGAGGCACTCATTCTTACCCCCTCTCCAGACTAGCCATGACTTTGTGGGACACAGCATTGACTTACCAAGTGCATCTGCAGGCACAATTTCTGCCAGGAAAGATAAATACTCTGGCAGACGAACTAAGCAAAAACCTCATGGATCCCCACGAGTGGAAATTGGATCCACAAGTCTTCAACATGATGATAAGGAAATGGGGATGCTCAGATATAGACCTATGTGCCTCTCCTCACAACTGCCAACTAAAGAGATTCTGCATAAGGACTTATCACATACAAGCATGGAAAATGGATGCCCTATCTTTCAGCTGGAATAACTTAACAGTATAGGCCTTTCCTCCACTGCCTCTCCTCCCCAAGGTACTCCTAAAGGTCAGACAAGAGAAACCAAACATTATACTGATTGCCCCAGACTGACCCCGCCAGTACTGGTATTCAATCCTAAGGAACTTCTCAGTGCCCAGCCTGGACCTTACCTCAAATACCTCACCTACTGTCCCAACAAAACAATCAGATCCTGCACAACCAACTCAAGACCTTAAGTCTGGCAGCATGGCGGATAATGTAGTCATACAAAACACACCTCTCTCTAAAGCAGTGATGGATGTCATTTTGGAGGCCAGGAGGCTTAGTACTAGAAAATCCTATGCCGGAAAATGGAAGAGATTCTGTGCCTGGAACCAGGCACAAGGAATTGACACAGCAGTACCAAATATTCCTCAGATTTTGCAATATTTAACTGAGATGCTGGACAAAGGACTATCCTTTTCATCAATTAAAATTCATGCCTCTGCCATTTTGGCTCATTACAATACAGAGCCACCAATCTTTTCCCATCCTTTGTTAAGGTAATACCTCAGAGAACCCAAAACTTAAGGCCTCCAAATAGATCACCAAAACCTGCATGGGACCTCAATTATGTTTTGGAAAAACTCACTCTGCCTCTTTTGAGCCAGCCTCTACAGCTGATATAAAGTTTTTATCTCTGAAAACAGCTCTGCTCCTAGCAATAACCTCTGCAAGACGAGTCTTAGAGCTACAGGCACTCATGGCTGTGGAATCTTTTTATCATTTTTTATCCAGACAGGATTTCTCTGAGGACAAACCTGACATTTATGCCTAAGGTAGTATCCAGTGTGGCCCTTAACCAAACTATTCATCTGCCTACTTTTTATCCAAACCCACAGAATAAGGGGGAGAGAATTCTGCATTCTTTAGACATACACAGACAGCTACATTTCTACTTGAACAGAACCAAAGCTTTCAGAAAGACTGAGCAACTAGTGGCATATGCTGCAGGATCACAAGGAAAGGCTATCTCAAAGCAGACTATTTCAAAGTGGATCGGCCACTGCATTTGTTTCTGCTATTCACAACATGGCAAGCCAGTGCCTAAGGGCATTAGGCCACATTCAACCAGAGCAGCAGCCACTTCAGCAGCCTTCCTCAGGGGAGTACCAACCAAAGACATTTTAGAGGCTGCTACCTGGAGTTCAGTGCACACCTTTACAAAGCACTATAATTTACCACTGTACTCTAAATCCAGGGCAGGCTTTGCCACTGCAGTTCTGCAGGGCCTCATAGCCGCTCCTAATGCTATTTAGCTCCAACCTCCCAACCATAGCTTTGGGATTCAACCCAAGTGTAATGACGCAACAGTGAAACACTAAGAACATAGTACAGTTGTGTACACTTACCATAAATGTAGATGTTTGAGTGTATTCACTGTTGCAGTCCAGGTTACCCACCCACCATCCCCCATCTCTTTGCTGGAACTTATCTACACTTATCTAATCTATACAACCTATGTGGTGTATTTGCTTGTAGATGAAAGTATTATATTTTTTGGTGCATGCATGTTTTATTGGCATATTTTAGCCTATCTTTTTTGGGGGCACCTGACATCTGGGACAAGAAAAACTGAAGAAAATGGCGTTGGCTGCATCTTTTATACCCCTGGCTCACTGACATCAGGGAAAGAGGCGACAGCAACCGATGCTGGACCTAGACTTTGGAATTCAGGCCGACTGAGGGTAGCCTGCTAGCAGGATAACCCAAGTGTAATGACTGCAACAGTGAATACACTCTAACATCTATATTTATGGTAAGTGTACACAACTGTACTGTCTTTGTCCCAAAAACTTTACATAGCTGACTTTCGACTTTGAATCTGTATTTACAGAATCAATTACTTAAATGTCTGGCTAAGGACATTATGGAGGGTTCTGTAGGTCTTTTGGCTGAGCCAGTTTTGAAGAGGAAGGTAAGCAAACCTAGCCCTGAAAACTCTTCAGCTGCATCTCTTTCCACTAACTTTTCCCTTGAGGTTAGTGACAACCCGGTGTTACATTCAGAGGTTGGGTCTGGTTGCTTGGCGGGTACCTCATCAGAAGTCATTAAAGAATTTAACCTAGGCACGTCTCAGAGGCAGTGCAGATGTCCATTTCGGACGGACAAGGGGAATAATGGGCTCATTGTGCTTCAGGGCCATAGGGACGTACCTCCTACTCCTGTTAGAGAACAGATTCCAGAGTCTGTTGCAGAAGTCAGGCCTACGATACTGAAATGCATGTTAAGGAAAAACAGAAAACCAGACACACACAAACCCCTTCCTCTCCACAGTCTGACTGGGATACTATTTCTCAGGGGCTGATTAAGGCTTTGATGGCCTTGAAGCCTTGCTCTGCTGTTTCTGTCCCTTCTTACACATCTTTTCCTGTTAAAAGGGTTAGGGTACAGGGATTATCTGATGAATATTCCTCCTCTAATGAGGATTCCTTAGCATACTCTACACCGATCTCTTTTGCAGAGGCATATTCTAAAGGGGAGGTAGAGTCCAGTGGGGGGGGGGGGGGTTCCCAGTAGAAGGGATTTCCTTTGGGGAGGCCATTAGCAAAATGAGGGAATTCTTTAAATGGGACTTTTCACAGATTTCAGAAGAGCAAAAAGGTATTAAGACATTCTACAAATGGAAGTGCCTTCCCCTTCTACTGTGCCTCCTGTTCTGGCAGCTTTCTTGGACACTTTCTTATCCTTTTCTAAGGCCCTTGACTCTGAGGCTCCTGCTCCAAAAAGGCCAGATAGGGTCTACAAAGTGCCTGATGACTGCAAGTTCTTGAATAAGTGTCCTCCTGTTGATCCAGCGGTTGTTTCCATTGCTTCAAGCAGGTCTTCTAGGTTGTCTCCTTCTTCAAAACTACTTCCCTCTGATAAAAAGATTAAAATTCTGGGAAGACTTGGTAAGAACGTTTGTGCTTCCTCCACTTTGACCATCAGAGCTATGAATTACTGAACTCACATGTCCAGGTATTCATTGGCATTGCTTTCATAGGCCTCTCAAGCTGTTTCTCAACTTTCAGACTCTGACATTAAAAATCAAGTTATGTTTCTCTTAGCAGCTTCTTCTCAAGTGGCTAGACACTGTATTTAATGCAGTTATGATGCTCTTGAGGTATCCTCCAGAGCAACTGGATCTGGTTCTGAACTTAGAAGGCACCATTGGTTGAGGCTTCAGCCATTGCCAGATGACATAAAAGCAAAATTGTTGGATGCACCTGTAGATAAATCTGCTCTTTTCGTTCTGCAGCTGCAGACTTAAGACCTTACAAGAGGATGGATAGATTTGAAATGCCATTTCATTTCTCTCATTCCAAAATTCCACAGGAATTTTACTTCAGAGACATCTTTTGTTAGAAGACCAGCATGAACGTCATCCTTCTCTGCTGCTTCTTCTAGACCTGAAAAGATTACTAGGAGAACTCCACAGTCTGACTACTACTTCTGCACCTTCCTCTCAGCAGTCCTTTCCAGCTAGGCCAAGTATTCTGTGACTACCAGCCTTTTCCAAGTCTTACCCCTCTATCTCTTCATCTATCTCTCTCTCTCTCTTTTCCAACTTAGGCAAGGATCACTCAGGATTCTTGGGTTCTTTCCAGTATCAAACAGGGATATTTCCTGATTTGGAAAAATCTCCCCCCTTTCATGCGGGTTCCTCAGCCCACTTCGAACTAACTGAATTTGTTTCCACAAGTCCTAAGAGTTATTTTCTCAAGGCACAATTCAACAGGTTCCAATGGACCAGACAGGCAGAGGTTTTTATTCAAGTATGTTTATTGTCCCCCGAAAAGATGGTCCTTGGAGACCCATTCTGGAGCTTTCCTACTTTAACACATGCCTAAATGTGCCAACTTTCTGCATGCGGTCTTTACATACTTTGTTTCCGTTGATTCCCCCTCAGTCTTACATGGCTTGTCTGAACATCAAAGATGCATACCTTCACATTGCCATCCATCCTCTTTACAGGGCATTTTTTATGTTTTCTGTGGCTTCTTTGCACTTTCAGTTCTCTGCCTTGCCTTTTGGACTTTCAACTGCCCCAAAGGTGTTCAGAAAGTGCTTGGCCCCTGTGATTGCTTGCCTAAGGGTCAAGGGTATTCAGGTATATCCATACCTGTATGATCTTCTCTTTCTGGCTCCTCTATCAGAACAGCTGACTCAAAATCTGCAGTTTGCCTTCCTTTACCTACAAAGTCTGATGATCACCATACATTTCAAAAAATCTTCCATATCTCCTTCACAAGACCATATCTTCCTAGGGTGCAGGTTCAGAACAGACATTGATGGCTTTTGTACCAACAGACAAGATTTGGTCCCTTACTTCCTTCTTTGAAAACCTTCTGCCCCCCCCCCCCCCAAATTGCAGCCAGGGAGTATCTGAGGCTTCTAGGTTTTATGGCATCCATAATTCCAATGCTGCCCGTAGCAAAACTCCATAAGGAAATTTCAGTGATACCAAAATCAGTTTGAATGCAGCATGCTTACCCTCTGGAGTTTGTGATCTCTCTTCTCCCATGCCTAAAAACTGAGCTTCTTTGGTGGATTCAACAGTTTCCCTTGTCCATGACTTCCTCTTCATCTGCCCCAGCCTACTCAAAAGCTGTTCACAGATGCCTCAGACATAAGTTGGGGGGGTGGGGGGGGGTAGCATTTGCATCAAAGAAAGTACAGGACCTTTGGTTTCATTCACAAAGCAAAGAGCATGTCAGCATCAAGGAAATGAGAGCTCTTATTCTAGCCCTGTAGGCTTTTCATCCACTCTGTCAGCCAGGTCCTCTGAAAGTGTTTATGGACAACACTACAGTTTTCTGGTATGTCAGCAAGCAGAGGGGGACAAAGTTGTACCTTCTTTGCAGGATAGCGGTCATGGTATGGGATTTGGCAGTTCAGTACAAGGTGACTCTTCAAGGGGTTTACATCCCATCTACTGAAAACATTGTGGCAGACGCACTAAGCAGGTCCATAACTCAATCCCATGAGTTGATGCTTCACAGGGATGTGTTTCTGGACTTGGTTCATTAGTGGGGTACTCCTCTTCTGGATCTGTTTGCCTCCCCTCTGAACAGACAACTTCTATTGTGCCAGATTCCCATATCCTCTAGCTTGGAAGGTGCATGTCCTATTTTTTTCACGGAAGGTGATGTTTCTTTATGCATTCCTCCTTTTCCTCTCATTCAAAAAGTCCTGCTGAAAATTCAGCAGGAAAAAAATAAAAATCTTGATGGTGCGTCCCTTTTGGCCAAGACAACATTGACTCCCCTCTTCTGCATTTAGCCAAGGGTAGTCATTACGTTACCTCACAGAGTGGACCTAATCACACAAGACAAGGGATCTCTGCTTCATCCACATTTGTCAACCTTAGAACTGACCCCGTGGGTGAACAGCCTTTGATTCTTTTCAGACACCTTTTCTCAGAGGATGTTCTTAGGGTTCTGCCAGAGGCCAGGAAACCCAATACTAGAAAATCTTACTTATCCAAATGGAAGAGATTTTCAATTTGGTGTCTTTTACAAAATCTGTATCCACTTTCAGTCAATGTTCCAGTGATTCCTTCTTACTTGTGTGAGTTACTTCACAGTGATTTGACTTACTAATCAGTGAAATTTCACTTGTCAGCTATTTCTGCATGTCTGCAATTAATTCCACTGTTGACTTCCAGATCGGAAGTAAAACTTTTTCTTCAAAATGTCCTTTGTATTAAACATCCCAGGAAGCCAGTTCCAGCTCCTTGGGATATGAATTATGTCTTAGGGAAGCTTACTGTGGCCCCCTTTGAACCTGCAGCCTCAACTTCTTTAAAGTTTTGTACTTGAAAAACAGTTCTTTGTTTGCTTTAACCACTGCTAGGAGAGTTTCTGAGATTCAAGCTTTGGCTTCTCCACAAGGATAGGGTCTGTTTGTGTACTAATCCCTTTTTATGCCCAAGGTGGTGAATTAATTATCTTTTAATCAGTCTGTTCAGTTACCCACTTTCTTCCCTTCTCATTCCTCCAGTGAAAGGATCTTACACACCTTGGATGTGCATTGACAAGTCAGATTTTGTTTGGGTAAGACTAAGGCCATCAGAAAGTCTGACCAGCTATTTGTTTCTTTTCATCCCAGGGCTCTGGGTTTGTCTATCTGTAAATGGCAATTTCTTCTTGGATTTCTAAGGCAATTTTCTTTTATTTCCATAGTAAGACACTCTCTGCTCTTGTTAAGGCTCACTCCACTAAGTCTGTGGCTTCCTCAGGTGCATTATTTAAAGGTCTGGATGCCAACTCTGTTTTAGAGGCTGCTCCATGGTCATCTGTGTATACGCTTAGCAAACATTACAGGCTGGACAGCATTTCTAGATATAGAGCAGGGTTTGCTAGAGCCATTCTACATGGCTTTGTTGAAAGCTCCTCTGCTCCTTCCTCCTCCCAGGGTTCTTACTAAGCTTTGGTACCCTCTCACATGTAAAGAATGCTGCAACATTGAATAGAAGGACATAGAATAGTTGTGTAAAATCTTGCCATAACCATAGATGTCCTTCTCTTCTAGGTTGCAGTATTCTGTCTGTCCCTCCTTCCCCCCTATATATTTTGTTTCTTTCCTTGGATGGTATAATTTTGCTCCTTAGGTCTGTTTTTTCTTCTGGGGCATTACTGTTCTGCGGATTGTACGTGTGGATGTCCTTTTATGGCTGGCATCGTCATATACCTGCAACGTCCCACATACCTTGCAGTAACTAAAAGCTGTTGTATGGAGGCTGGACTTTGGGTCGCTTGGATGGAGGATTTCCCACATGTAAAGAATACTGAAACATAGAAACCAAGGACATCTGCGGTTATGGTAAGGTATTACACAACTAATGTTAAGTTGTCAATCTCGCCTTCATTCTTGCTTGATGGATCGGCTCCGACTCGGCACTTGCTAAGCTCGAGAGTCACTTTTACCAGCTCGAGGCAGCCCCATATCCCATGATGCAAGGCGGTAAGTACCCAGATCTCGTTTGCCGCTTCGCTGATGAGGTCCTCCTTTTACCAGCTCCTGGTAAGTGATTTTTACATTACTATTTTTGCCCCTTTTCTTCTAAAAACTTTAAAATTTATAGTTTTAACACAGTTGTAGTCCCTTTCTGACTAGAAATTCCCTGTCTCCTTAAAACTTTTAGTCAGACTTCTCCCATCCCATCCCCCCCTTGTTAGGGTGTGTGTGTGTGTGTTATTGATAGTTTTTTTTGGGATATATAATTTAATTTCTTGGACTGGTGTTGTGTGTGTGTTTTATTCACCATGTCTAAGGAAAGGGTCTCAGGCTTTAAGAAGTGTGACTCGTGCTGTCAGAAGATGTCTCTGACAGACGGTCTCACTTCTTGCCTTTACTGCCTGGGGCCTCTTCACCTGCAGGACTCCTGTGCTATATGTCACTCTTTTAGCCAGAGAGTCCTGCAGGAAAGAAGAAATAAATTGATTTTGAGGGGCCTTCTTAAGCCGGAGGGCTCTCCGGCCAAGTCAGCCCCATCTAAGACTTCAAAGTCTTCCAAGGCCCAGGCTTCTGTGTCCAAGCCTGTGGCCTCGGCTCCGACTCTTTTAGAGTCGAGATCGGCTCTGGCTGGAGCCGATTCTGGTTTACTCAAACCTTCGGCACCGATGGCTATCGGTGCCAATTCTGGTTCGACCACTTCGGTGTCGGCTCCGATCGGTTCTGACCACCATGTGGCTCAGGCATCGGTGTCGGCTCCTATCTGCTCCGACACCCTTACTTTTATGGCTGTATCGGCTCCGGCTGGAGCCGATGCATCGAAGCTACCTGTCGGTGCCGATAAGTTGTCGGCTCCGACAGTTTCTGTGGTTTCATCGGCTCCGATGGTTCCTTCGAGGAAGAGGTCTAGGTCCCCTTCCTTGGAGCCGATACTCTCGGCTCCGGCTTCGCCCCTCCTCTCGGAACGGAGCCATCGGAGCCGATCTTCTAGGTCATCCAGGCTTTCTGACCATGATTTAGAGAGAGTGGTCAGTAGATTACTAAAATCACAGGCACTGGCCCAAATGCTACATAGTCCGTCTCAGCAGACGACTATTAGTCCACACCCCATTGCAGTTCCTCCTTCGACTCTACCCCAGAGTTTGGAGTTGGAGTCTTCAGGAATAGTTTCTGCTACGGCTGAGGGACAGATACCCCCTTCTGCTCCCTCAGCCTCTACTCTTATCTCCTCTTCGAGACCTTCCTTAGAGGGATTCGGTGGCTGGGCTTCCCTGGTCGTCTCCGAGGGGGTGAGTGGCATCGGACCCTTGTCCGACCCCGCTCTTCCCCTTGGAGCCTCGGCCTTGGTGAGCTCGGCTCCGACATCTGCCTCGGAGCCTTCCTTTTCGGTGGGTCCTGGAGTTCCTAGCTCTTAGGAGCGGGTTCTCTCGGACCTCCCAGGGAGGGGAGCCTTCGAGGTGATGAAGAGTGTGCTGGCCACTGGACTCAGCCAGCAGTCTGTTCCCTTAGCTCCTACCTCTATAGTGCCTGTTGACATCTCTGCCACTTCTCTTGCTCCCGGACCCAGAGATCCTCCGCCTCAGGTTTCCCCACTGGGAATATCCCCCTCTTCCGAGGATTCTCCTGATTTGTCGGGAGATCCTCCATGGAAGAGGACTTGTAAGAGGAAACACATAGACTCCCGAGTCTATCACTTGAATACTGACTTAGATGAGTCAGAGGGATCCCCAAGATCCCCTCTGAGGATGTCTCCTTCTCAGACATCCTAGAACTCCTTAGACAGAGGGAAACTGGCCCACCAACAATCCCTCTGAGGATGAGTCAGTATACCTGGAGGCGTTTGGATCTCGGCCCTCCACCTCCTGGGTGTCTCCGCCTTCGACCCCTTATGCAAGTTATTGCTCGAAGGCGTGGGCTGCTCCTGACTCTGTAGAGCCAGTCCCTAGGAGGCCTTCTAAATTTATTACTGCCCGTCGGACAAGCAATTCCTCACAAAAGGTGTCCCCACTGATGCCATGGTGGTGGCGGCTGCCACTAAGAAGGAACTTGCAGATCCTTCCGTACCTGTCCATCCTCCTAATAAGGACTCTAGGACCATGGATAGATATGGTAAGCGGATGTTTTCTTCAGCGACCTTTGCTATGCGTTCGCTGAACTACCTATGTCACTTCACCAGACTCCAGAGGGATATCCTTAAGGAGCTAGGTGAAGTAGTACAGGATCCTACAGCTGCAGGGGCTCAAGAAAAAATTGCTTCGCAGCTAGGAACCCTTAACTCCATTGCTAACTCCTCCATGCGGCTGATATCATATGCTGCTGATGGAGCGAGTAGAGCAGGTACAGGTGTGGCTCTTAGACGCCAAGCCTGGATGCGGCTCTGTAATTTTGCAGATCCCTTTAAGGCGTCCTTCACAAACTCTCCCTTTGATGGGTCAGCTTTGTTTGGCCCTCAAGTGAAGGAAACGTTGACCAGGTGTGAGCAGGACGGCAAAACTCTTTCTGCCGTAGGAGTCCGTTTTTCCACCCCTTCTAGTCCTTACCCCAAAGGACAGAAGGGTGGCAAAATGTGGTTCCGCAAATCCCAAGGAGTCATGCCGGATTCACGTGGTCAGTTTACCCCTAGAGGCAGAGGGGGTAACAACAACAGACGCAGCTCTAGAGGCAGAGGGGGTCCACAAAACCAGGGAAACAGGGAGTCTCTCTCTGACAAGCCCTTTCAGCATCCCTGAGATGTTGCCCGGCTGTCCCGCCTTGGAGGCAGTCGGGGGAAGACTATCGCTGTACCCAGAAGCCTGGCGTTCCCTCACTCAAGACAGATGGGTACAGTCGATCATATCCGAGGGTTACAAAATTCCTTTCAAGGAAAGTCCTTTCTATCCCTCAAATTCCCTTCCAGATGTACCACCCGGTCTAAGGGAAATTGCAGAGTTAGAAGTCTTAAAACTACTGCAAAAAAGAGCCATTCAGCCAGTTACAACAGATCATTCAGAGCCCGGAATCTACTCAAGGTTTTTGGTCCCCAAAAGACGGGAGACTGGAGACCAATATTGGATCTCAGCAGACTCAACAAGTCTGTGAGGAAGACAAGATTCCGAATGGTCACTCTTCAGTCAATACTGCCCTTCTTACAGAAGGACAACTGGATGTGCTCAGTAGATCTTCAGGATGCGTACTATCACATAAAAATTCACAGACGCTCCAGGAGATTTCTCCGCTTTCGGCTGGGGTCCAGTCATTTCCAGTTCAGAGCCCTGCCCTTTGGTCTCACTACAGCCCCCAGAGTGTTCACCAAATGCATGGCAGTGGTCACGGCTCACCTGAGACGTCAAGGATTCCAGGTGTTTCCGTATCTCGACGACTGGCTCCTTTCAGCCACCACCAGGCATCAGCTTGTTCAAGCCAGGGATTACACAATAAATCTTTGTTCTTATTTGGGCATCTCGATCAACTTCGAAAAGTCATCCTTGTTGCCCTGCCAGTCTATTACTTTCATAGGCGCAAACTTAAACACTGTTCGGATGTCAGCTACCCTTACAGATCAAAGAGTTTCAGACATTCAAAGTCATGTCAGGATCATTCTAGCCAACAAGAAAGTACAGGCCAGAATGGTTCTAAAGATATTAGGCCTCATGGCTGCGGCCATTACTCTTCTTCCCCTGGCTCGCTTCTACATGCGCCTTCTTCAGTGGATGTTGTTCACTCAGTGGTCTTACCAACAACTTCCAATCGTCACCAAATACTGGTGACACAGATTTGCAAAAATCATCTTGCTTGGTGGATCACTTCTCCCCAGATTCACCAAGGCAGACACTTTGTACCCCCATACCCGGTAGCCACTGTCACCACGGATGCCTCCCTGATCGGGTGGGGGGGGTCATTATCAGGGCAGGATGGTTCATGGGACGTGGCAACCGTTCGAATACCACCTGCACATAAATGTCCTAGAGATGAGAGCAGTGCTTTTAACGTTGCAAGCCCTCAACGACTTTCTTCCCGTAGGGACAATTGCAGTCCACACAGACAACATGTCTGTAGTTTGGTATATCAACAAACAGGGCGGAACCAAGTCCTACCCCTTGTGTCGAGAAGCGCTCAGACTTTGGCAATGGGCGATCTCCTCTCATCAGTTTCTGGTAGCAACGCATATCCCTGGGAAAACCAACATTTTAGCGGACAGATTGAGCAGAGCTGTTCTCATGCCTCACGAGTGGTCTCTCAAGCAATCTATAGTGGAAGAGATTTTTCTGGAATGGGGTCGCCCATGTTGCGATCTTTTTGCTACTCCCCAAAACAGCAAATGCCCAGACTTCTTCTCTCTCTTCCCTCTGCCAGGCCATCCCCCCAGAGACGCTCTGACCCAGGATTGGCCCCAGGGACTTCTTTATGCCTTTCCTCCTTTTCCTCTGATCCCTCAAGTTATCCAGAAAGCAACCGTTTTGAGAGCCAAAATGATTCTCATTGCTCCTTATTGGCCTCGACAAATTTGGTTTCCGTTCCTCTATCGTCATCTTTTGGTGCAGCCGTGGCATCTGGACCCAGTGCCAGATCTTCTGATTCACCAATCCGGTCAGCTGCACTGGTCTATCCCTTCTCTCAACCTCACAGCATGGTTGCTCCACTTCCTTCCTTAGCCAGGCTTCCTTTGATCTCTAAACCCGTTAGAGACATTCTAGTAGCTTCCTTAAAATCCTCTACCAGGAGGATTTATACAAGCAAATGGAAGCGTTTCTCTTATTGGGCTAAAGCCAAGAATATTGATCCCTTCACTGCTCCAGTTCAGGCAGTTTTGGATTTCTTAGCGGAGGTTTTTCATGCAGGCTCCTCTTCTACAGTTAGAGTTCAATTGGCTGCTATCTCGAACTTTCATGTCGGGTTCGCAGATCACAATATTATGTCCCACAGGCTTTGTAGAGCCGCCTTGAAAGGAATTTTCCTCCTGAAGCCTCCAGTCAGGAGTCCTCCTCCTCAATGGGATCTAAATTTAGTGCTGACATCCTTGATTCTTCCCCCCTTCGAGCCAGCTGTTTCTTGCTCCCTGAAATTTCTTTCATGGAAAACCTTATTCCTGGTAGCTATTACATCGACCAGGAGGGTGTCTGAACTTCATGCTCTTTCTGTTCGCCCACCCTATTTGGTCTTTCACAAAGACAGAGTATCATTGAGAACTAATCCGACCTTTTTGCCTAAGGTCGCCTCAAAGACTAATTTAAATCAATCCATTGATCTCCCTGTATTTTTTCCAAATTATTCTAACAGATCGAACAAAAACTACATTATCTTGATGTCCATCGACAACTCAGATATTATTTGGACAGAACTAAACAATTTAGGAAATCCGATCAACTCTTTGTTTCCTATGCTGATAACAAGAAAGGCCTTCCTGTCTCAAAAGTGACCTTATCTAGATGGCTTTCTTCTGTCATCTCTGAAATTTATTGGCTCAGGGGAAAACAGCTGTGCTCAAAACCTAAAGCACATTCAACCAGAAGCTTAGCTACTTCTACAGCCTTTCAAGCTAGACTTCCTTTCGACACTATTTGTGCAGCGGCCACTTGGGCCACTCCTCATACTTTTGTTTCCCATTACAAATTGGACTTGGCCTCCAGGGACAGAGCCAGTTTTGGCTCTACTGTCCTCAAGAGTCTGTTCCATTGAGCCACCCAGGATAGAGGTGCTAGGGACGCGGTCCCATCAAGCAAGAATGAAGGCGAGATTGACAACTTAACATTGAGAAGTTATGTACCTACCATAACGTTCCATGTTAGTTGTCTTCTCGCCTTCTTTCTTGCGACCCTCCCTCCTTCCCCCAGGCCTGGACAGACCTTTCTCTACAAGGAGTTATGATGCTGAAGACCATACAGAGCTGGTCCTTCTTCCATCCTGCAAGTTTTCTTTCTTCCTTCTTCCTTTGGGAAGTGTTTATGCTAGGTGCTATTGCCCTTTGTTATCAAACGAGATCTGGGTACTTACCGCCTTGCATCATGGGATATGGGGCTGCCTCGAGCTGATAAAAGTGACTCTCGAGCTTAGCAAGTGCCGAGTCGGAGCCGAGGATCGGCTCCAAACCCATCAAGCAAGAAAGAAGGCGAGAGAAGACAACTAACATGGAACGTTATGGTAGGTACATAACTTCTCATTCTTTACCAGGGGTGGACTACTTCCCATAGGATACTATTATGCATTTCTGAATGTTTACTTTTAGTCCATGACTTTGACGCAAGTTATTTGTTTGTCAGCCCTTATGGAGAATGTTAGTGTTTGTGGAATATTCTACGACTGCTCCTGAGTCACAGTAATCTGCAAATTTGGTCAGCAAGGGGCCCTTGATATTGGTCTTGACCTCATGCCAAAAATTAAAAGTTCCAGGAATGATCCTTAATGGACTCCACTTGTGACTGACCTCTTTGTAGAGGTGGACTATCCAATTTCCAGCTTCCTGGGTCCTGTTTGTGATCCAGCTGGCTATCCACTTGGTGGCATAAGGTTTTATGCCTGACCTCTTTAGTTAAGCAACAATGCCTGAGTGGGGTATTGTGTTGATGCCTTGGCCAGGTCAAGGTAGGCAGTGTGAAATATTTTGCTGCCATCCATTGCTTTGGTGGCCTTCTCAAAGCTATCCACCAGGTTGAGTAGGCATGACCTGCCCTTGATAAAACCAAATTTAGTTGGGTCCAGTGTTTGGAGTTCTCCCTGTGTCATTATTGATCATTTCTATAATTCTTTTCATGGCTTTGCATACAAGACTGAGACTTTTGTGTCTGTAGATGTTCTTCATGTTTCACTTTTGCAGTGATCACTTGTGGGTTATCCTTGCTGGGTAGCCTTCGGCCAGCCCGAATAGCAGAGTAACGGATTTCCCTCCTGCGTTGGCTGTTGGTCGCCCTAGACTGACGTCAGTTTGTCAGAGCTGTAAAGAGAGGCAGCCAACGTCTTTACATCAGTCTTTCTTGCCAAGGAGCCTGAAGCAAAAGCAGTTTGCAAGTGCATCCGTCCCCCGTTGCCAGAGTGAGGGAGAATACTAAAAGCTAGCTGCCACATTAGGGATCTTTTTTTTTTTTTTTTTTGCACTTAACTAATGTCCCAAAAAGTTAATAACTATCTCCGCTGTGGAGAACAAATACCACACTGAGACTTTCATAACCTGTGTGTTACTTGTTTAGACCCAGACCACGGTGTCCCCGGGTGTCAGTTCTGCGCCTTATTTAACAGGTTTACCTTTATTTTGTTGAACAATGTATTTGTGACGTGCAAAATGTTGGAAGTATGGCTACAAAGAACCACAATGCCGATTCACCATGTGTTTGAATGGCAGATAAGTGAATGCTTTTTTTGCCATTTAAACACATGGATCAGATGTCAGAAATGGTTTTCCAGCAAACCATTTTTGACATTTGATCCTTCGATGTTGTCCGTATTTCGGCATTACGGTTCGCGGAAACGGCTGATCACAGAAATGGTATTCAGTCATTCAAAGGTAAACCATTTAACACTAGGACCATTATTAGGAGGGCTGAGCTGGTAGCTAGGCATTTCAAGGAGGTTAGTCACTCATGTGAAATGGTGTCCGTCTGTCAACAACTGAAATTCCTAAAAAGAGAAAGGAAAAAGAGAAACCTTTGAAGGTTAGGCTCACAGATGACACATATATAAAGTCAGTCAATCTACATTCCACTAGTTCAGCGGAACTCAGTTTGGTGCAAATGCAGCCCCTGACGACAGCTGCAGAGCCTTCGCAGGCCTTGACCAAGACAGTTTTGTAGTCCGGTTCACCACCAGAACAGGCTCCATCACCTATATTGATGGTCGCCAGCCCCTCTGTTGGGTCCAGAGCCGCTTTGCAGGCACCGGCATCTGAGGAGGTCTTTCGGATGACCACCAACTCCATCAGCTATAACTTCTAGGCCCATCGCATCACTGAGGCCTAAGACCAAGGCTATTGCTAGGAAATCTGTGTCCTCTGTGCCCAGGCACCAGTTAGCTCCCACCCAGTCGTCTGAGTTAAGCATGTTCATTAGAATGGTTGAGGATTTAATCACCCTCAGTGGGAACCAGCCTGACCCAGCTACCCCAAACAAAAGGAAAAGGGACCTGTTCCCCAAAGTTATTTCAGAATCAGAGTCTGAGAACTCTGACATTCTAGACTGTGACACTGAACAACAACCTGTGACAGCCTTTGAAGATTCAGATGCTGAGGAATCCATTCCTTCTGCACCCACCACCCACCCCCCACCCCTCACCGAGGACCTTTCTTTTGGAGAAACCTTAAATTCTCTCAGGGAACATTTTCATTGGGGGGCGTAGGACTACCCCCAATCAGAAAAGAGATTGAGGGAGTTCCTGGACTTACCACAATACAAGCCAAGCCGTTGGCCATTCCCCCCATTCTAGATGTGGCTGAGGACATTTTCTGGAGTCTGGACTCACCCCTGATGCCCTGCCCCCTGCACCCAGAAAGCCAGACAGATATTACAGGGTACCTGACACCCACAGGTACTTGTTTAAAAACCCTACTGCTGACCCAGAGGTCATTACTCAGGGACCCAAAGGGGCTAGAGCCAGTTCCTGTAAAAACCCTATACCCCCTGAAAAGGAGAGAAGAGCCTTGGACTGATGGGGCAAAAAGGTTTACACCTTGGCTACCTTAGCCATAAGAGATCTCATTTGCCAATTCCAAATTCCACATGCTTAAGTATCAACAAAACACAATGGAATTACTGAAGCAGAAAGTGTCCTCCTTACCAGAGAGTATCACTACCAGAGACAGATTTAATTCACTCTACCTCTTAAGTGGCAAAGCATTCCCTGCACTGCGGATTCTGGCTGTGTCATTAGAAGACATGCATGGCTAAGAGAGCATCCTCTTCCTGACCAGGTTAAGTCTAAACTCCTGGATGCCCCCTTGGATAGGGAACTGTTGTTCGGCCCCAGGGCAGAGAAAGTAATTAAGAAAATGGAGGATAAGGCTAAATCCATGCAGACAGTCAAAAGATTTCCTGCTGGTACAACCCCCAGATTCATCAGGAACTTTCATACCAAGCACTGGTCCTTTCCTGCCCAGACAGTGACCCTCTACTACTCTTAGAGAAGAGAGTTCAAAGTCCACGTCCTACTCCTAAGGACCCACAATCACTCCCCTTCTCCCCTCTGCCCCCCACCCCCCTACCCCTACAGACTTGGAGGAAGACTATCCCTATTCTTAAACCAGTGGCAAACCATCACATCAGATCGATGGGTTTTAGACATCATTGCAGGAAGGTACAGATTCACCTTCAAAAAAAAAAAAAAACAATGTCAGGATTCGCAGACATACCTGCAAATCAAAGAACAGAGGCCATCCATGAAATTCGTAAACTTTGTGCACAAGTATGTGTGGAACAAGTAGGCAGGAGTTTCTACTCAAGGCTGTTCCTGGTACCAATGAAAGAAACCACCTGACACCCCGTTCTAGACCTGTCCACTTTAAATCTGCCCCTCAATGTTCCAAAATTCAAAATGCTGACCCTACAAAAACTCTTACCAATGCTGTCTCCAAATGCCTGGCTAGCAACCCTGGACCTCAATATTCCTATCAGGGAGTCCTGCAGGAGTTTCCTATGTTTCAGAGCAGGGTCAGAACACTTTCAATTCTCTGTTCTGCCCTTTGGCTTATCTCCTGCACCCAGAGTCTTCACCACATGCCTGGCTACAGTCATTGCCTTTTGCAGATGGCAAAACATTCAGATTTACCCCTTCCTGGATGACTGCCTCACTCAGGTGGATTCCAAGGAAAAACTCCTACAGGACCTCTCCTTCGTACAAACCTACCTTACCTCTCTGGGATTCACCACCAGCAAATAAATATCCCACTTCCAACCCATGAAACAGATAACCTTCCTGGGAGCGCTCCTGGATACTTCTGTCCAAAGAACATTCCTCTCTGCAGAGAAACAGACCTTCCTCCCACTCTACTTTTCACAGCTAGCTCGTGGGGCACATCTCACAGCAAGAAAGTTCCTGCAAGCGCTCTGGTACATGGCTTCCTGCATCCTGTTGGTACCTTTAGCCAGGCTCCCACTTGAGAAAATGACAATGGTATCTCAGAAATCTATGGTGCCAGCATTCTGAGTCACTGGAGCAATAGCTGCCTCTGATCCCCTGATTTAAGGAAGGAGTTTTATGGTGGACAGAAGCCTGTACCCTCAACAGAGGCCTACCCTTCACCCTTCACCAAGGCCAGATCATCACTGCTGATGCCTCAAACATGGCCGGGGGGGGGGGGCCCACTTAGGAGGCATGTGCATTCAGGGCACCTGAGATCAGGGAGAGTTTGCCCTTCACATCAACCTGAAGGAATTGCTGGGTGTATACAGGACTGTTGTAGCCTTCAGCACCCATCTCAAACCAGGAATTCTCTTGATCAAAACAGACAACACCGCAGTCATGTGGTACATCAACAAACAGGGGGGAATGCACTCTTACCACCTATGTTGCCTAGCTATGCTTATCTGGCACACAGCCTCTATGATGGGTCTGCATCACCTCGCCCAGTTCATTCCAGGGAAGCACAACACCCTGGAAGACCACCTTAGCAGAAGTGTCCTGAAGCCACACAAGTGCCAGCTCCACAAGGACATCTTCCAAAACATCATTCACCTCTGGGGAGCAACAGAGGTGGACCTCTTTGCAGCAATACAAAATAGTCAGCTAAACAAATTCTGATCCAGGGAGTTCCACCCACAAGCATGGAGGGTGGATGTTCTCTCCTTTCCCTGGGGCAACCTGTTTGTGTACGCCTTCCCACCCTTGCCACGGATTCCCAGGGTACTTCTAAAGATCAGGGAGGAGGATCCAAGGGCTATGCTAATCGCCCCAAACTGGCCCAGACAGCACTGGTATCCCCTACTCAGCCTATCCAAGGACTACCCATGAGCCTGCCGCCAACATAAAAGCTGCTAACCCAAGAACAAGGGTGCATACTGCATCCAAATCTTCAAAAACTCAGCCTATCTGCATGGCTTATACCCCAGAGGCGGATAACAGGCCACTTTTGAGCAAGCAGGTTTTGGATATCATTGAGGCCAGAAGGCCCAGCACCCAGAAATCCTATTCCGTAAAGTGAAAAGATTCTCCACTTGGTGTGTCAGTAAGGGTGAAAGCAGCACTCATGCCACTCTCTTCCTGGTCTTGGACTACCTACCAGATCTGGTGGATAATGGGTTGTCTTACTCTTCTATCAAAAGTCATGCCTCAGCTGTCTCTGCTCACTCTCCAACAGAGCAACCTCTGTTCTCCCATCCCCTGCTAAAACAATTCCTAAGAAGGGTGTCACACATTAGATCTAGGATGCCTCTCACTCCAGCATGGGATCTCAACTTTGTCCTCGAAAAACTAACTTTGCCTCCTTTTGAACCAGGTGCCACTGCAGAGATGAAGCACCTCTCTTAGAAGACTGCATACATTCTAGTCATAACCTCAGCTAGGAGGGTTTCCGAGTTGCAAGCTGTCATGGCCATTGAACCTTTCATTATTTTCCATATAGTCAGGGTATCCCTTAGGACCAACCCCTCCTTTATGCCTAAGGTGATATCTGACATGGCTCGTAGTCAGGCCATCCATCTCCCAACCTTCTTTCCAAACCCACAAAATGGGGGGAAAGAATCATCATACTTTGGATGTGCACAGGCAGCTTAGATACTACTTAGGACCAAGTCTTGCAGAAAGACTGACCAACCGCTGGTCAGATGTTCTTCATCTCACATTGCTGCAGTCCTTACACTTGGGTAGTCCGCTGTCCTCGGTCGGCCCGAATATCAAAGTATAAGGCTGACGTCGGTCAAGGCGCATTTGACTGACATCAGGACGTCAGGGTACAAATGCGCATGACCGACGTCATATCCTCAGTCTTTTTTGCCGCATGGTCCGATGCAGAAGCAGCGTTGCAAGTGCCGGTTGGCGTTCTGAAATTGTTCGATTTCGGAGTTTCAGACCGAGTCAAAGTTGGCTAAGTACCCCGTTGGGGAATATTTTAGTTTTTTCTTGCCTCAGTGGTTTACCGGATGTCAGAAAAAGTGAATAATTGTATTTCTTGTGGGAAACAGATACCGCATAGAGACTATCATACTTTGTGTATTCCTTGTTTAGGGCCTGAGCACGACGTTGTTGGGTGTCGCTCTTGTGCTAGATTCAATAAGCGCACTATAAAGAGAAGGTTAGATTGTGCCAGGTTAGTCTTCGGGAAGCGGTGCAATTATAAAATGCCGTTGGATGCTCCGACGCCCGCTTCTTCGAAGAAGCGCAAGGACAAAGCAGTTAAGCCTAGGCTAGAAGAACCGTCCGTACCGGACGCCGGTTCTTTAGAGGTGTCGGTGGAGCCGGTGGTTCCACCGGAGGTTTCTTTGGGATCCCAGGGAGAGACTTTGTTATTACAGGATGTGGCCTCTCAGGAGGCAGGTCAGGCTGAGGGGGCTTCTCAGGTTACTATACTCCCCTCCCTGCCTAGGGTGGTTAGGCCCTCTCCTTCTGCTTCCAAGGCTTCTCCCAGAGGCAGGCCAGGTTTAGCTTCAGTTGGTGTCACCCCTAGTTCTTCAGGAACTGTGCCCAAGAAGCATATGCTTAAAATGGCAGAAGATTTGATTACTTTGATTAGGGGTTCTTTGCCCTCCTGATAAGAGACCTAGGGTGGAGCCTGAGCTAGGGAGTTTTGAGCAGGCTTCGGATGTTTCAGAGTCTTCGGCTGAAGACTTGCAGGAGTACTCTCCTTATTCTGATTCTGATGTGGATGATTCTACTCCTTCTGCTTCTCCTCCTGAGGATTTTTCTTTTTCAGAAACTCTTCATTCTATGAGGGAGCATTTTAAGTGGGAAGGTCAGGACTTCTCTGATTCCAGGAAAAGGCTTAGGGAATTTTTGTTCTTACCCCAGCATAGGCCTTTGGCTATACCTCCTGTTTTGGATGTAGTAGAAGATGTTTTACAGAGGCTTCTCTTAATCCTGATTCTTTGCCTCCTGCTCCTGTTAAACCGGATAGGTATTACAGGGTGCCTGAAGCTCATAAGTATCTTTTTAAGAGTCCTAGGGCAGACCCAGAAACTGTTAGCCAGGGGCCTAAAGGTGTTAAGGCTTCTGTTGTCAAGAATCCGGTTCCTACAGATAAAGAGGCCAGGGCCTTGGATAGATGGGGAAAGAAAGTTTATACTTCTTCCACTCTAGCTATGAGGGCTTTGAATTGCCAGTTTCATATGTTGAAATACCAAAACTATCTCCTTTCACAATTGAAGTCTAAGGTTGATGCTCTGGCGGAAGGTATTGATTGTAAAGAGTTACAAGATTTAGTACATGTTTCTGAACAGGTGGGTAAGCATTCCTTGCAATGTGGTTTTGATGCTGTACAGGCCTCGTCTAGGGTGGCTGCCACTGGGTCAGTTATTCGCAGGCACGCCTGGCTGAGGGATCAGAATTTATCTGACCATGTTAAAACAAGGATTTTAGATGCTCCTTTACAATCTGATGTGTTGTTTGGTTCTCCTGTTGAGGCAGTTTTGAAGAAAATGGAAGACAAGGCTAAGTCTATGCAGACTGTTAAAGATTTTTTGCAGGTTCAGCCTCCAAAGTTTAGTAGAAATTGGCCTACTAAGGGGTGGACGTATCCTTCTTATGATTCCCAGTCTAGGGGTAGATCTAGATGTGGTAGGGGCAGAGCTCAGGGCTCTTTCAGGCCTAGAACAGGGAGTTCTCCTGCACAGTCTTCGGGTGAGGGCAGGGGTCAGTCCTTTCGTAAACAGACCCAATGACCTACCTTTTCAGCTGCCAGAGCCTTCTCGTCTGGCAGCACCTTTGGGAGGAAGGTTGGCACTTTTCAAAGAAAATTGGAGTTTAATTACCCAAGACAGATGGGTATTGGATATCATACACCACGGTTACAGGTTTTATTTCCATACCTTGCTTCTTTTCAAAGGCATGCCAGACGTTCCTCCTCAACAAAGAATAGAGGCGCACAAGCAAATTTCTCTGTTACTCCAAATAGGGGCCATATAGCCGGTCCCTATGCCAGAAGTGGGCCTAGGATTTTATTCTCGCCTGTTTCTAGTACCGAAGAAGGGGAACACGTGGAGACCAATTTTGGATTTATCTATCCTCAACACTTATCTGGACATTCCCAAGTTCAAAATGTTGACGTTACAGCAGCTTTTACCTCTGCTGGGCAAAGATCATTGGATGGTAACTTTGGATCTCAAGGAGGCTTACCTTCATGTTCCTGTCAGACTAAGTTGCAGGAAGTATCTGCGTTTTCGAGCTGGGACTTCTCACTATCAGTTCTCTGCATTGCCCTTTGGCTTATCTACTGCGCCCAGAGTGTTCACGAAAGTTCTGGCTCCAGTGATAGCTTTCTTCAGGCTAAAAGGAATACAGATCTATCCTTACTTGAACGATTGTCTGATTCTGGCTCAAGGAAGGGACGAGCTTCTTCTTCATTTGGAATATGTGATAGCAGTGCTAAGATGCCTGGGGTATTCTGTGAACGAAATAAAGTCCAGTCTAGTACCCTCTCAAGACATGTGCTTTCTGGGTGTAAGACTGAATACAGCATCCCAGATGGCCTTTTTGACCCCGGACAAACAAAAGAATCTTTCCCTTTATTTTCATCAACTATCTCATCAGTCCGGGCTGACTGCAAGGACAGTCCTTCAAGCCTTAGGGTTCATGGCATCTTGTATTCTGGTGCTTCCCAATGCCAAACTGCATATGAGGAAGCTACAATGGTATCTCAAAAATGTATGGACACAGCACTGCCAGGATCTGGACACTGTCATTCAAATAATACCTTGCATTCAAAAGGAATTTTTGTGGTGGGCTCAGGAATGTCACCTAAACAAGGGACTCTCTGTGACCCGGCCAGAGGCGAGTCAGATTTTAACGACAGATGCCTCAGACAAAGCTTGGGGAGCTCATCTAAATGGAAAGTGGATACAAGACAAGTGGCCTGCCAGACTACTACATCTACATATCAACTTGAAGGAGATGTTAGCAGTCCAGTTTGCATTAATAGCTTTCAAGGATTTACTTCTTCCAGGACAGGTGTTGATTCTAACAGACAACACGACTGTCATGTGGTACATCAACAAGCAAGGGGGAACACATTCTTATCCTCTATGCAGGCAAGCAATGATTTTGTGGGAGACTGCTCTCAGTTTACAGCTCAATCTTCAGGCAAGGTTTCTGCCGGGAGCACAGAACTCCTTAGCAGATGTGTTGAGCAGACAAATTATGGATCCCCACGAATGGAAATTGGATCCTCATGTATTTCAGAAATTGACAATGTCATGGGGAACTCCAGACATAGATCTGTTCGCTTCTCCACTAAACCACCAGCTGCCAAAGTTTTGCACAAAAAGGTTTCATCCCACAGCTTGGAAGGTGGATGCTCTTTCCTTCAATTGGAGCAATTTTCATGTGTATGCCTTTCCGCCTCTGCCTCTCCTCCCAAAGGTACTACTAAAGGCCAGACAAGACAAGCCAAGGATGATTTTGATAGCTCCAGATTGGCCTCGACAGCATTGGTACCCATTACTGAGAAGCCTGGTACGGAATCCTCCATGGCCTTTGCCTTCGATTCCACACCTGTTGTCTCAGGAGGACAGTCATTTGCTCAATGTCAAGATTCACTGTCTGCACCTAACAGCCTGGCATATTCTGTTTTGAACCATAGTGGGCCTCCACTTCCACAGCAAGTTTTGAATGTTATTTTGGAAGCTAGAGGGCCTAGTACAAGGAAAGTGTACGCAGATAAATGGAAGAGATTTTTATTTTGGAGTGCAGCAAAGGATTTTGATGTTTCTGAGCCTAATTTAAGTGTGGCTCTTCAATATCTTACTGAGTTACTGGACAAAGGTTTGTCCTTCTCTTCTATTAAGGTTCATGCTGCAGCAATTTCGGCTCACTATGATTGTGACCCACCATTGTTTTCTCATCCTTTGTTCAAGCAATTTCTTAGAGGGGCAAAGAATATAAGACCCCCACGAAGAGCTCCTACTCCTGCTTGGGATCTCAATTTTGTGTTGGAGAAACTCACTCTACAACCTTTTGAGCCTGCAGCTACTACTGAATTAAAGTTTTTATCATGGAAGACTGCTTTTTTGTTGGCTATTACCTTGCAAGAAGGGTTTCTGAGTTGCAGGCCCTTATGGCGGTTGAGCCTTTCTTAATTTTCCATAAGGATAGGGTATCTTTACGTACTAATCCTTCCTTTATGCCTAAAGTGGTTTCTAGTGTGGCTTTAAACCAAACTATTCATTTGCCTACTTTTTATGCAAATCCCCAAAATAAAGGGGAAAAGATTTTGCACACTTTAGATGTACACAGGCAGTTGCGATATTATTTGGACAGAACTAAAGGGTTCAGGCAGTCTCAGCAGTTATTTGTTTCTTTTGCTTTGAGTTCTCAGGGCAAGCATGTGTCAAAACAAACTATTTCTAAGTGGATTGGGTTTTGCATTGCTTTCTGTTATTCCCATCATGGCAAGGAGATTCCAGCTGGGATTAGGCCTCATTCCACTAGGGCTACTGCCACTTGACAGCTTTTTGAGGGGTGGCAACTAAGGATATTTTGGAGGCAGCTACTTGGAGTTCAGTGCATACTTTCTCTAGGCATTATCACCTACCACTTTACTCTAAATCCAGGGCTGGTTTTACCACTGCTGTTTTGCAGGGCATTTTGGCAGCTCCTGCTTCCTTATAGTTTGGCCATCCTCCCTTACCTCTGCTTTGGGATTCTACCCAAGTGTAAGGACTGCAGCAATGTGAGATGAAGAACATAGTACAGTTTTGTACCTACCATAAATGTAGATGTTCGAAGATCCACATTGCTGCAGTCCAATTTACCCTCCCTCCTTCCCCTCTGTAGTTAGAGGCGGTTGTGTGGGTTGGTTTGTCAATATGAGGTATATTGTATATATTGTATATATTGTACATATTTTTAGTGCTAGGATGGTTGGTTGTTGGTTTGCTGTCTTTTGGTTTTGACCTTTATTTTTAGGGTCTTCTGACATCTGGGGCAAGAAAAGACTGAGGATATGACATCGGTCATGCGCATTTGTACCCTGACGTCCTGATGTCAGTCAAATGCGCCTTGACCGACGTCAGCCTTATACTTTGATATTCGGGCCGACCGAGGACAGCGGACTACCCAAGTGTAAGGACTGCAGCAATGTGGATCTTCGAACATCTACATTTATGGTAGGTACAAAACTGTACTTTTCTCCCATGGGGCAGAGGAGAAATCTATATCCAAGCAGACCATTTCTAAATAGATATCACACTGCATCCATTTCTGCTACTCCTTTCATGGCAAGACACCTCCCTTATCAGTCAGAACCCACTCTACCAGGACATCAACTTCCACTGCCTTCCTCAGAGGCATTCTTACCAGAGACATCTTAGAAGCTCCAACCTGGACATCTGTCCACACCTTCACAAAACAGTACCAGATGGCTACTTTCTCCAAATCCAGGGCAAGCTTTGCTGCAGTCCTGCAGGGCATGCTAGTTTCCAATTAAAGCAGATCTACATTTCTGTCCAGGTCCTTCCCTTCTTTCCTACCCCTCCTACCTTGCAGGTTTGGGATTCTTCCCACAAGTGATGACTGCAACAGTGAAACACAAAGAACATAGTACAGTTGTGTACACACACCATCAATGTAGATGTTCGAGTGTATTCACTGTTGCATTCATGTTTCCCTCCCACTTTCCCCCCTTTCTGCTTAACATCTATCCCAAAGGCCTACCCCTGATTGGCCTTCTGCAGTCCTTCTTGGAGGAGCTCCTATGGGGTTGGGGGACAAGAAAAACTGATGTAATGATATCGGCTGCCTCTCTTTATAGCACTGACGTCAGTCTAGGGTGACCGACAGTTGTTGCATAAGGGAAATCCTTTACTCTGGTGTTCGGGCTGGCCGATGGCTACCCAGCAGGGATAACCCACAAGTGATGACTGC
This sequence comes from Protopterus annectens, assembly GCF_019279795.1. Lineage (NCBI taxonomy): Eukaryota > Metazoa > Chordata > Ceratodontiformes > Protopteridae > Protopterus > Protopterus annectens. The sequence continues at coordinate 1,233,557,058 of NC_056729.1, read as the reverse complement.
ATCGGTGAATACACTCGAACATCTACATTTATGGTAAGTGTACACAACTGTACTTTTCCAGGGTCTGTAAATGGCCTGTCTTTGTGCATAGGGATGACTGTTGCTGTTTTCCATTCATGAAGTACAAAGCCTATTTAGGAGGCTATGGTTAAATAACCATTCCAGAGGGCCTGATACGTTATGTTTCATGCTGTTTAGAAGGCATTATTGGATATAGTCTGGGTCCATCTGTGCAGTGTTTTTGGCCTTGGAGAAAGCACTGAGGACCTGCTCCCTAGTGATAGCAGGGAGAGTTATATTCGGTATTTCCTGAGGGAAGGTTGAATGGGGAGGGGGTAAAGTTTTAGCTGATTTAGTCTGCCATTTGTTATATCTTCTGGTTCAGTATATGTGGCTCCATTAACAATGAGCTCTGCAGACAATTGTATGTTGTCTGAGGTTGCAGACATAGCTAAGAATGCCATGTGACCAGTTTACCACAGATTTGCTTTGGTAGATTTTATTTGTCCTTGGAGGTGTTTTGTTTATTGTTATGAGAGTGCCTTTATACTGCTGGGTGCTTGCTACACCTGCTAATTTTTGCCATGATTTTCTTCCTTCTGTTATAGAGCATATTGACGTGATTTCATCAAAATGGCTCGTTATTTTTAGTTATTTCTGTACTACTTTCTGGTGGGTACAGCTGCCTCTATGAAGCTATTATCATGCACATGTAGGGTTTCTGTGAACAGTTCTGCATAGGCAGCGTTTTCAAAGTTTATGGGAGCTTGACATTTTACCAGGTTATCACTTAATAGTAGGAAGTTAGCCTTACAGTAGTCCCTGAACATTCCAATGTTAACTGGGGATTTGGGTTTTACTGTTAATTTAAAGGAGACAGTTTCATGGCCTGACTTTACCAGAGAAGACATTGCACTGGGGTGTGTGCAGTACTCTCCCATATTAGTGAGGACCAGATAGTTGCACTCCTTGTTGGTGTATTGACAATCTGGTCCAGGGAGTTTGTGTTTTCAAAATCTGAGAATTTCTGTGCATGCACGTTTGGTGTCGCATAAAATTCCCAGTTAATAGTGGGATAATTGAAGTTTCCAATTAATATGATATTGTGTTGAATGGTGAATGTTTCCAGTAAGCTTAAATGCATGTTATGAGTTTCCTGTGTCGTAGAGGGGGACCTGTAGCTGGCAAGGAAGTGGTATGGGATTTTGCCTATGGTGATTTGAATGTGTAGAAGCATCATCCTGTTTGACCAGCCTTGAAGTATATTTATTCATGTAAATTGTGACACCTCCACCTTTAGTCCCTGTCTGTGCAGTAGCTGGTCTAAATGTGTGACAGGCATAGTAGCCTTGCACTGCTGGTGTGCTGTCTTTGGCTTTAAACCATTTCTTAGTGATTTCACAGATGTCAATATTCTCTAAGGTGATTCTTCTTTAGAGTCCTAGCACTGAGCAGTAACAACTTTAGATTTTCTTGGTTTTGACTTGCTGTCACAAATGCTTTCAGTTTGGCATTGCCTAAAAATGGCAGTGTGCGGAAGGACAGTGTTTTAACCAATATTCAAAAGCCTAGAGGGGAGAGGTGCAAACCATCCATGGCAAAGCAGCATGGTCTGTTTACCATCTCCTTCCATGCTGACAAGTATTGCACCCCCTTTAAGTGACTCCAGAACTAAGCCAGTTATTAAAGTCAATTGTCATCTGTTTGTATTGTGGCATCATCCTTGGTGAAGGTAAAATGCTCCTCAATGCAAGCTCATACCTGCCTGGGGCGCACATTCTGAGAGCGCTACAAGGTCTGTCTTCATGTAGTCCAGGGAGGTATGTCTCAGGTTATTTACATCCACATTGTCTGTAACTGAGTCATAGTGGTAGTTGTGGTCCAGTGACCTGAGTGTATGTATAATAGGTTGGATCCTGACCCCTGATAAATAACTGACTGTGACTTTCTCCTTACACAGTCTGGTGAGCGGGGACATCAGTGTGTCTCCCAATGGAGTCTTCAATGACTAGAATGTTGGATTGTGTGGTGGCTTGCCTTATGGCTTAGAGTTATAAGCTATGAGATTTGACTCTGTGTTGATGTGGATGTTGTACTGAAAGGGTGCATTGAGAGTTACTGAAGGTATTTTTTATGTGTACTTTGTCTACTAGGTCTTTGGGGGCTTAGGAAGGCAAGTGTATGCAGGTCTATGTGTCTGCTTTAAAGTATGTGTAATGGGTGCAGCATATGTACTACGAGCAACCTGACTGACATTAGGAGTGCTTTTGTGTGAGAACTTTGTTTCCAATGAGATTGTGTAAATACATCTCCCACAAACCTTATCAGCTTATCTGAAAATTAGATGGTTGTCTGCAAACATGAGGCAATTTCTGCACTGCCTCAGGATGCCCATATCCACCAAGCTGGAAATGGAAATAGTGGGAAAGTTTATATCCATGACAACAGGCCCTTTGTATTGATTATACTGTTGCACTGGGAATATAAAGTAATGTCAGGAGTATCTGGTTTGCAACTCTGGGGGCAGTGCTTGTCACTGCAAACTAGTTAGCCTGTGTGCATTGGTGAAATTTCAAGGGTGCTTTTACAGGAAAAATGTCAACTCAAGATGCCTAAGTCTATACAGGGCACGACCAAATACTTGAGAGGAAACTACTAAAGTAAACCCTGGTGATGTGAGGATGATGCACTTAGGGAGATGTTCTGAAATTAGGTTGTACAGCAGCTAATCATACAATACTTGGTGAAAAGAAAGAATTAGATTTGTCAAGAATGATGAAAAGAGGGTATTCACCTGATTGACTGTTGCCTGGGTACTACTAGTGCCTGTTCCACCACAACTTCAAGCTGTTGGGATACAATGCCCTTGTGCTTTTGCCCTCACAAGAAGCAAAACAATAGCACCAGTCCCAAGGTGTGAGAGCAGGCCACAAGCACTTTGGTGATCAGCAGTCTTACCCTAAATGTTACAGGGGTCTGTAGACTCTTAGCCTATTTCTAGTAGATGCCATGAATAGCAACCAGACCAGTCAGGAAGGTCCCACACAAACACTCGCTTCCAAATCAGAGACAGTCCGGGATCAATGCTTTCTGCTCCTCTCTCCATGAGCAACTGTAAGCACAAATTCCAACTGGCACCTATGAAGCAGTTGTCAGGCTTTCTCGTGATCAGCAGTCTCCAGGAAATAATGTCTCTATGCTTCTTCTCTCACCAGGAGCAAAACAGTAGCACTAATACCAAGATGACTACTGAGAGGTAGAATGTGGGCATTCCTTTAATTGGTGGTCTTGGACTAAATGTTGCAGATTTTAAAGGTAAGATGGAAAAAATAGATTAATATCCAAAAAGGTGCAGTGTGCACTAAGCAGTTAGATATGCAAGAGGGGGTAACTCAAGCATTAGCAGTGTAAGGGGAGAGCACGAATTTTAAAAGAACGAGTTAGATTGGAAGGGGGGGGGTGGGCACTTACTATTCTGGTTGTATGGAATAGAGTGTGATGGCCAATAAATTTAAATAGCTGAAGGGGCGTGATTTCACAAAATAATTTTGCTCTTACTGACAGTAGCCAATGAAAGAGGAGAGGGAAGGAAATATGTGATCAAATTAAGATAAGTGGTGGGCAACTAGAGAGTGTTGACTTTAAAAACACAACAGCACCAGGGTAGAAAGATGGGGAAATTTAATTTTTGTGACACACAAAAGGGACACAGCTGGTCTCTTCATAGATTAAATATGCAATTGAAAGCAGAATACAAATAAAACACAAAGCAAAGAAAAATACACCACAGTTTACAAAACAGAAGACAGTGAAACCGTACAAATTTCCAAGAAAGCAAAATCAAACTAACCTTTCCCTCACAGCTGCCTGTGGCAGAGTCTGAGTGAACTTTTCCGGTAAAGACTTGAAATGTTTTATTTTACCCCTTAAATAGATGGCTTATTTCCTAGCTTCATCCACAGTTCACAGGTATTTAACCTAAGCTGACCTGTTGTAGTTTCTGTGCGACTCACAAGAGACCAGAGGTCTGATGTCTTTCCTAAATTAAATATGCAGTTGAAAACAACATACAAGTAAAAAACAGCATAAAGGAAATACACCGCAATACTTAAAAATAGAAGAAGGCAGTGAAGCAATACAGATTAAAAGAAAGTAAAAATAAACTAACCTTTCGATCACAGCAGTCTGTGGCAAAGTCTGAATGAACTTTTCCAGTTACAGTCAGGGTACCATCTCTGTACCACAAAGCCAGACTAATCCCCCTTGTAAAGATGTAATTTCTTGCATCCTGAAATCTGTCAAAGCTATCCCTTGGTGATATTACCAGAAGGATATCATGTGCTTATATCCATAGGTTTTAATGGATGAAACACTGGGCATGCATAGGGGTGCCTTTGTTAAAACCTGTGGATTTGTCATCACGCAGTCTCTTCAGTGACATCACTGAGGGATGAAGTCATTTTTGAGCATATCTTTCATAAAGCGTTTACAAGGTTTTTTAGTAGTGAGTAGCATATATAAAAAATGAATGATTTTGGGGGGGGGGGGGTTGCATGCCTCACAGGTGTCATCAGATGTGTGATGCATGTTACAACTGTTCAGGGGATACTTCATATTAATCATATTCAAGTTAATATGACAGAGCATAACCGATTCCTGAATATTTAATCCTGAGTAGTAAATCCAAGCAGTAAGATTAGAAATGCTTTTGATTTGCAGAAGAAATCCAAAGCCCTTTTGTTCAGAGAAGTGTACAGATATTTTACCTGTAAAAGTCATAACATTAGCTGAACCATGGTTGCGTTGGGGTGTAAATAATTACCAGCTTGCAAATATGTATACTGGTGTAAAAGAGATTTCTATGCATATTTATTTAACTTTAACAAAACGAAACGTGTTCACGTATAATTGCTACACCTTTGAACAGCTTTGCATGGCTTTTGAAGACTTTTTTTTAAAGTATGTAAATAGTGATTCACCTTTGCTGATGAGTGTCTTCTTGTGATCTGTGCTGATATGGATGTCCATTGTGCATGAAGTAGAATTTGGTGTGAGGACACCAGTTTATATTTTTTTATGTTTATCTTCCTTATCTTACAGAATGAGGAAGTGGATGAATCTGTCCTGCAGTGCCTTTTCTCTCTGCTAAGCTGTCTCAACAGCCTCTTCCTCTTACTCAAGGTTAATTTGTATTCTCTCTCTTTTTTTTCTTTTGTGCTTTTTATTTAATTTTACTGTTCTTGCTATTTTTGGAAAGTGTTAACTTTTCTTACTTTTCTTCCCCTATTTCTGTTTATCTCTCAAGATAAAATTGTTGCTATTTAATTAAATACATTGTTTGTCACCTGCTTAATAATGCACTGTACTAGCTTTTGGTAGACAGCCTAAGAATGTCATAGTTGCTTTTTTAAACAATTATAATTGTTTTTGTATACTGCTAGGAAACTACTGATAACAGTTGTCATTGAAAATTAGAACTGTGCTCTCTGTATAACACTTTCATAGGTTCACAGGTGAGTATTAGGCTTGCTGCCCTTGCTGGCCATTTTAAGCCTAGCCAATTGCCCTTTTTGGCTGGAATAAACCTGTCCCATTTGATTAGAGATTGGCCTTACCCATCCCTTGCTCGATAATTGTATGTTACTCCTAGTGAGAAAATCTGGGATCATACCATAGATAATTTGGCAGGACCAATGTGTGAGATGAAACATTTAGGAGCTGTCTCTGTCCAATGGTAGCACTGGGGGCAGTCCTTGAGTAACTTTTCTGTTTCCCGTCCATAGATCAAAGTTGTGCTTGAATATGGAGAGGGATGAAATTTGTTTTTTGTGGATGTGGAATCTGTCAACCTCTTCCTTTCAGCCTCCATTCTTTTAGTAGATTGTTTTACTTTTGGATCTGTAATTTTAATATGAAGTGGTCTCTTAATTTTTTTTTCTAGATAATTTTTGCCCCTGTGTCTGCTAACCATCAAGCCTTGATCAGAAAGTTCCATTCATTCCTCTGTTAAAGGAATTTCATTTGGAGGAGATATGAGAGCTGTCTGTGGGCTGGGGTGCTGTTCAGACACCCAGGAAGGTGCTTTGTGCTCTAACAGGCTTCCAGTAATGAGTCCATTTTTGAATGTCCTAACCCCAACCCCTCTGAGGGTAGAAAGGAAGCCTCATTACTATGGAGGTCCACAGTTCCATCCCCTTACAAGTACATCCTTTCCCGAGCACTTGCTATGAATGCTGTCACACACTGGCGGCTTGATGAACCACTCACCCAGGCCATTTTCTGCATTGCTGTCCTTCCTCTAAAGGATAGTAGCAATGTGCGAGTCTGGTTGCATTCCTCCTCTTCCCCAAGAATGGACCCACCTGTCCTCCCTGCCAGCTCCAAGAAGCACCCAGGCCTCTAGTCAGAATCTGGTCACCTGAGCAGTAGCCAAGGCTGTATCCTTCTGTTGCCACTAGTGCTGGCTTAAACAGTAAGTAATGGGTAAGGACTTGCCGGTGAAGATTTTTTTGATAAAATGTTGAAAGGTATATCAGTTAGAGACCTGTGCTCTTCAGAGCCTTATGCATGTTGTATTGTAATATTTGTCTGATTTTTATTACTGCAGTATAGTTTGGTAAATGAAAATAGAAATCCATCAGGTTTACTTTCATGATGCACAAGTAGTGCACAAATAATTTGACCATGTGGGATATGCAAGATATCTGAGTTGGGCTAAAGAAAGGTGCCATTATTTAAATACTTAAACATGTGCTAACATCCCATTTCTTTCCAGAAATGAAATATTTCCCTTTCTTTTGAGGTGGACTAATTTAACATTTCTCTGAGGTATCTCAAAAACGTTTCAAAACTGTGCATCTATAGATAACACTTTGTTCTGTAAGCTTTCTGTATTCATTTAACTTGATAAACCCACTAGGCATAGCACACTTTTCAGGAGTGACCTTTAAACATTGGTTGACTTGCTCAGTATCAGTTGCTGCAAGAATCAAACCCTGGAATACAGGATGAATCTTGTTCGCTCATAGCCTTAATCCTTTACAGTAAACGTCCAGACTTTCAATGACCACAGAAGTCTGGCATACTTGTGGTAACAGATTTTCTGTCATGACTAATTGTGTTTCATTCTCTTTTTAGCCTACGTATGATTTTCCTGAGTTAGGCACCTAGATACAACTCTTCCTTTTAAAGTAGGGGCACATAACTAGCTAGGCAGAAGATAGATGCAATTCTTCTTTTTAAACTAGCTAGGCAGAAAATAGAGCAGTAACTTGCAGTGAAGTATTTCTTTATTCCAATAAAGTTAAGTGCAAATCTACCCCACAGCCATTATAAGTGCAATGGTATTTCTTTGTGATGGCCTCCTTAATGTGACATTTAGACTGTACATAGTTAAGATCAGATATGATGTGGTGAAATTCATTGTAACACACTGTGAAACATTGTTTAGTATGACCATATCTTGAAAGTATAGTCATTCTTCCATATCACTGTTGCAGTATTCATAACCTATGGGATCTCCTGCCAAGGATAGCCCAAATGTCCGTCCAGTATACCAAAGCCTTTATTACCTAGGGAACGTCATACATCAGGTGTATGCTCCCCCACTTGATGGTGACATATGTATGCTCCCAACTCAGAACTTTGTTGCCGCCAGTTTGAATGCTGTTGTACATCGGTCTGAACATTCTTCACTGTATTGGATTTACTAAGCCTACACTTTTCAGATAAGTATCTTGTTGAGGTTCTTTTTTCTTTTCTTTGTATTGTTTACTGGGTTACATGTCATCCAAGAAAGGGAACTGTCAGTTTGGGAAGCAAATTCCCTATAAAGACTGCTACAGTAGGGGCCAGTTTTCCTTAGGTGTGTTCCATGGTCACACGAGGTTCCATCTGTCAGGATTTTGTTCCCAAGACTTTGTGTAGTCACCTTTCTTCCCTTTCCATCTACCTTGAGAATCAACATCTCAAGCTTTTCGGTCCAAGGTGCTTTGGGAGAATCCACTCACCCTGAGGTACAGCTACCACTTAAGAAGGCCAAGAAGTCTAGCTCCAAGTCTGCTGCTGTTTAGCCTCCACTGGACATATCTCTTGAGGTGAGTGAGAACCCATTGGGACACTCCAGTGCTACCTTTGGTTTCCTCTGCCATGACCTTTTCGGAAATAGTATGGAGCTTGCTTTTCACATGCCCCTGGCGGTCTTGCAAATGTTTGTTGGAGCCTGCTTTTCACATGTCCCTGGAGGTCTTGCAGATGTTTGTTGCTGACATTGAAGGAGAGCCACAGCTGATCATTTCTGAGGGGCTTAAGGGGATTCCCCAAATCCTTGTATGGGAAGAGGTGCCAGCTATCTTGATTGAATCTTAGCAGGGATTTGAATATCTACATTTTGTCACAGCAAATGCTTCTATAAAGAAAAGGCAGTTTACTAAGCATGTAGTGCCAACTCCATGGGATCCATACAGGGAATGGCAGGACTTTACTCAAGGCTTGTTATTGAAACTCAGGGAGTTTATGTTCCTGCTCCTCCTTGGCTCTGTTACCCCTAAGAGGGCTAGGGACCCAGAGTCTTCAGATGAGGACTCTGATTCTGAGGCTGACTCTTTGGTCTGTTCCTTCCAGTTGTTTCACTTTTAGATTATGGGTCTGAGGTGGAGGAATTTGTCGGTCCCGATTCTCCTTCAGAGTAGCTTTCCTTTGGTGACACTGTCCAGTGCATGACTGAGCTTTTTAGGTGGGATTCCTCCCAAGTTTCAGATCTCCAAAAGAAGTATTATGAGTTGTTTAACCTGGACTCTCCTAAACCTTCAGATGTCCCTCCTGTGTTGGCTGCTCTTTTAAATACCTTTTCTGCTGCTTCCCTAACATTCGATTCTCAACCTTCAGGTCCCGATAAACCTGATATGTCCTATAAGGTACCGGATGCTTGCAAATTCCTGTATAAATGCTTTTCCTCTGATCCTGCAGCTGTTTCTGTTTCTACTGATGAGCTTTCTAGACTGTTGCCTTCTTCCAAGCTCCTTCCTTCAGATAAAGATAGTAGAGCCGTGGAAAGGATTGATAGAAAGGTATGTAGTTCTGCTACCTCAGCCTTCAGGGCCATCAGTTACCAAACTCGTATGACAATACTGTCGCTTATTTTCCAGGTTGAGAAAATTGTTTCTGATATGCCTGGCTCTGAGGGTAAAGCCTCTCCTTGCTCAGTTTCATTTTTCAAGTTGCCTGTTGCTCTATCAAATGCAGTTGTGATGCAGCAGATGCATCCTCTAGGGCAGCTGCCTCAGGTTCTGTGATGAGGCCCTACTCCTGACATCGCCTTCAGGTATTGCCCGATGCTATCTAAGCAAAACTTCTGGATGCTCATTTGGGTAACCAGAATTTGTTTGGTACTGCTGTGAATGACCTTTTCAAGACCTTACAGGATCAAGGTAAGGTCATGAAAGATTTGAAACAGATCTTTGTCTCCCCTATTCCCAAGTTTCAGAGGAACTTCCCTAGTAAGACTGTTTTTGCTTGGGCTACCTAGATAGTCTTCCAGTGGTAAGAATGCTCCTAGTCAGGTTTTCTCTGACAAACCTTCTCAGAACCCATGCCCCAGAAGCAATCCTTTTCTGGCAAATCTTCAGCCATCTGTCTGCCCTCCCTTTTTCTTGGCCAGGTTCCCTTGTCCCTCAGGCTTTTTTTTTTCTCTCCCTGTTTGGCAGCTGATCACCATAGACAACTGCGTTCTCTCCATCATCCAGCAGGGTTGCTTTATGACCTGGAAGGCAGGCCCTTCCCTCCTTTTCCAGAATTCCATAACCCCCAGCTTCTTCATTTTCCAGGGGTTCTGCTGGACCACATTATCATTCAACCAGTTCCACATTCAGAGAGGGGGGGTTGGGATTTTATTCCATGATGTTTCTAGTCCCCAGGAAAGAGGGATCTTGGGGAACTGTCCAGGACCTTTCCTTTCTGAACACCTTTCTCATGGTGCCTTCCTTCTGAATGTTGTCTCTTCAGACTCTTGTTTCTTCTGTTGCTTCCCTAAGCTTTTCTGGTTTCCTTGGATGTGAAGGATGTTTACCTTCACATTCCTATCCACCCTCTGTTCAGGAGATATTTGTGTTTCTCTATCTCTTCCTCTCATTTTCACTTCTCTGACTTGCCCTTTGGGCTTTCCACAGCCCCAAGAGTGTTCACCAAATTTCTAGCCCCTGTAGTTGCCTTTTGCAGTCTTTAGAGGACTCGGACATTTCCATATCTGGATGACCTCTTGCTGCAGGCTTCATCCCATTCCAAGCTGGTGCAGGATCTTTGTTTTTACCCAGCTTCTTCTGCACAGCCTGAGGTTCACGGTTCTCCTTTAAAAGTCCATGTTGACTCCATTTCAGGATCACATTTTCCTAGGCTGTGGGTTCCACATTGTTCCAGTGCTGGCATATCTTCCTGCTTCCAAGGTTGTGTCCTTCATGAATTATTTTCTGTGCCTACTTCCCCTGTCCTCTCTTCCAACCAGCGAGTTTCTCAGGGCTCTAGGGCTCATGACTTTCCACTGTCCCCATGCTTCCTTGGAACAGGCTGTATGTTAGGAAGTTTCAGTTTTACCTAAAATCAGTCTGGCTTCAACACTGCCACCTGCTGGACCATGTCATTCCTCTACTCCCTTGTCTCAAACTGGAAATTTGCTGATGGATTCGGCAGCTGTCTCTCAGTCCTGGTGTTCCTTTCCGCCCTTCTCTGCCATCTCAAGAACTCTTCACAGACTCATCAGTGCTGGAGTGGGGTGGACAATTCAGGTACCCTGCAGGTACAGGAGCTTGGTCCCCTCAGTAGCGGCTGGGTTACACCAACATCAAAGATATGCGGGCTCTCATTCTGGTCCTTCAGGCTTTCCATGTTGTCTAGGAACCCAGATACCTTGAAGGTTTATACTGACAACACCACCATCATGTGGTGCATCATCAAACAAGGGGACACGAGGTCTTACCTTCTTTACAGGGTAGCCCTTCAATCATAGGAAGTAGTCCTCAATCTGCAAGTCACCCTACATGCAGTCTATATACCTTCAGAGCACAATCTTGTGGCAGATTTTCTCAGCAGGTTCAGGACTCAGCCTCAGGAATGGATGCTTTATAGGGATGTGTTCCTGGACTTAGTTCATTGCTGGGGTATTCCTCAAGTAGATCTCTTTGCCTCCCCTCTGAACAGGTAACTCTGTCAGTTCTGTTCCAGAGTCCCAAGCCCTTTGGCTTGGAAGGTGGATGACATGTCTCCCTCTTGGAGGGGAAGGTTGCTGTATGCCTTTCCTCCCTGTCCTCTTCTTCTGGGGTCTTTCACAAAATCGAGAAGGACTCTCCAGCAATCTTGTTGACTGCCTTTTGGGCCAGACAGCACTGGTTCTCCCTCCTATTCCATCCTCACCGTATGGACCTTTTCACACGCGACAAAGGAACTCTTTCATCCTTCTTTGTTCACTCTTCATATTGACACTTTGGATGATAGGATTTTAATTCCTTTCTGACACCAGTTTTCTGTAGATGTTTTTGGGGTCTTGCAAGAGGCCAGGAAACCCAATACCAGAAAATCATGTATGTCCATTTGGAAGAGATTTTCTGTTTGATGCCTTAAACATCACTAGGACCCCTTTTCAGTGGAGGTCCCCTCATTTCTGTCTTACCTGTGTGAATTGCTACATGCTGGCTTGGCATATTCTTCAGTGAAAGCCCACAATTTCTGCCTGTCTGCTACTTACTCTTTCTCTGGCCCTCTAGGTTTGAGGTTATAGGTAGGTACTAGGCTACCTAGGGCCTATATAAGCCTAGCAGTTTCTTAAAGATATCTGGCATGTTAGACATCCAAGAAAGCCCATTCCCCCTTCTTTGGATCTTAATTTTGTTTTTGAAAAACTGCCACAGGCTCCTTTTGAGCATGCTGCTGCTTTGCAACGTTGCACCTGGAAGACACTTATTGGTGATTTTAAACTCTACCAGAAGGGTATCCGAGCTCCAGGCCTTTGATTTTTTCATAGAGGCAGGGTGTCTGTCTGTATGAATCCTCCTTTTATGCCCAAGGAGGTTAATGAGCGGTTCTTTTTATCAGTCTGTTCAGCTACCTTCTATTTTTCCCTTCTCTACAGTCTAGTAGTGAAAAGGTTCTTCATACTTTGGATTTGTATAGACAGCTCAGATATTTAGACAAGACTAAGGCCTTGCTCAAATTTGAACAGCTTTGTTTCTTTGTATACTAGGACATTGGGTTTGACAGTTTGTAAGCAAACCATCTCCTCCAGGATATATATTTTTTTGTTATTCTTTTCATGGCAAGCAGTTGTCTGCTTCTTTGAGGGCACAATCTACTAGACCAGTGGCTTCCTCAGTGGCTTTCATCAAAGGTTTGGACACCAACTCCATCCTTGAAGCTGCTACTTGGTTTTCTGTTCACACCTTCACAAAACATTACAAATTAGATGCCATTTCCAGGGTTTTGCCAAAGCTGTCCTGTCCTGCATGTTTTTTGTGGAAGGCTTCTCCTTGCCTTCCTCCTTCCCTACCCTTCACTATAGCATTTGTATTCTCCCAGAGGTTTTGAATACTGCAACACTGATAGGGAAGGACACAGTACAGTTGTGTAAAAATCTTACCATAACAGTAGATGTCCTTTTCACTGTTACATTATTCACTCCCTCCCTCCTTACCCCCTTTTCTCTTCCTTTTGCATTGGTAATTTTTTGTACTGGCCGAGAATTCTTCTTTTCTCCATTCTTTCCTTTTTCTAGCTGTACATGTCCTCATTTCCACTGAGGTTCCTAGTTCTGGGGCACTTCACTTCTGTTTGGAAGCATACGTACATCACCTTTATGCCCTTCACTTTCACAGGGAGCATACATCTGTTGTACAGTGCTCACTAGGTATTAAAGGCTTTGGTATACTGGCCAGCTGTTTTGCTATCCTTATAGGTTCATAGGTTCATAGATTAGTACTAGGCTAACTACTGTTACAGGACATTTTAACCCTAGCCAATTACCCCATGTGAGAATTAAACCCTGCACCTTGTGTCTGTAAGGTAAAAACCTTAACCATTATGCCAACCTCCCACTGATACAAAACTCCTTTGACTACATTGATACATCAAACCACATAAAGATGTACTATCAGAATAATTATTAAACTCAGAACCTTTAGATTACAAAACCAGCTCTTTAACGACTTTGCTACAGAGACAGAGTAATAGATTAGAGTAGGTTAGGCCCTCAACCTGCTTATCACTGTCAAATACCCATGCCCATTTTTAGTGACATTACTCAAGATCAGATCTGGAGCCGATTTTTAGACCACTGAGTGGCTTAGCTCTAGAATGCTATGCAGTATTTTCTGTGCTCTCCTATCTTGAGGGCACTTCGCATCACAGTAGATGCCCAAAGCAGTTGGTCTGTACAACTCTTTTCCTTACAGGGCAACATCTAGCGCATGTGTTGCTGTCTGCAGCTCCATTCTTGGGTGAGTTTGAGATGTAAACAGCATGTTTTTAGGAAATGGGGAGTACCCCGCAGGGACACAGGGAGAGCATGCAAATTCTATACAGGCACTGGCCAGAGGTCAGGATCGAATCTTGTGCATATGAGCCAGAGACCTTAACCATTATTGCAACTGGTCTCCTTGTCAGGAGATTCCAGAAGTTGTGAATACTGCAGCAGTGAAAAGGACTTGTATTGCTAATGGAATATTTTACACAACTGTACTTATTCACTTTATCAATCACAGTTCTGCTCCATGACCTCTAAAAACTTCAAATACTAATTTAAAGAGATTAGAGGCACACTTTCTGATACTGATGCAGATCTCTTCCATTCTTAATCCATAGTGTTTCCAGAGTGAAATAAGAGATGATCTGATGTTGTTTTCATTCATTGGCTGCAACCCTCAAATCTGGCTTGGCTGCTTTTTCCAGTTTGTGAAACACTGAAACTCTCAAGCTCCTCCCTTACCCATAATGCACTAGCCCCCTACCATAATTCAGATCTCATTTGCATCCTTCACATATAGATGTGGTCACTGATAGCTCTCGAGCAGTCACAACTTTTTGAGACTAAAAGAAGAAATTTCTGTCTTTAAACTTTTACCTTTCTCTTAGTAAAAGTTTTTTCTACGTATCCTCCCTTGCCTTTCTTACACTTTTTAGTTTATTACTGAAGTACCATAGTTGGTATTTTCTCTTTCCTTTTCCTCCCTTATACCTTTAGGGTAGTTCTTTCTATTACCGTCATTGGTAATATTTTCTCTTTATCTTTCCTTTTAGCTATTTAAAATGTGTATAATATTCCTTTCTGTTTATTCTTTTTCAATAGATACAGTTGAGAAACCCTCCTGGTTTAAGAAATGTACGACCTGTTGCCATAACTTTCTGTTGTCAGATGCACACGCTAAGTGTGTTTATTGTTTAGGCCCAGCCCATTTGGATTCTGCTTTTGACTGATTATAGAAATAAACTAATTTTGAGAAGATTACACCCTTCAAAATCCTCCAGTACAGCATCTGGGGCTCAAACCCCTAAGAAATATGACAAAAAAGGGGCTAAAAAGTATTCCCCGGATCATTCATGTTCTTCAGCTCTGGGTATGGAACCCCATCTAAAATGTTAAACTCTTCAGATCTGATCACAAAAACCCCCAGTCCTACTACATCAGATCCAAAAACTATAATGTAAACTTTGGATCTGACCCTCTCAGATCCAAAGAATCATAAGAATCGTACATTTTCTACAATTGTATTTTCAACCAAAAGGGGGAATATCCTCTTAATGTATACTAACGTCTGTAAAGTCTACAATCTGTATGCTACTACTCTGTAATGTCTCTTTTGTGAAGTTTTCTTCTCTAAACATATGGAGTTTTTCTCCCCAGGACTCTGCTGAAAACGGACAGTTGTCCAGTCGGACTATCCTGACAAACAAATTTTAAATAAATAAATAAGGATAAGTCACCTCAGATCAGGTCTCCTCCGAGCCTGGATCTGGTATCTTCTTGCCTCCCATCTCCTTTTTTGGAAGTGTGTTGCCATTCTAGTACTTTGTCAGTAGCTTTTTCTTATTCCTCCAGAAGTCTGACCGAAGCAGATGTGGACAGGGTGATGAGGAAATTCCTCTCGATTCAAATGGTGTTCTCCCGGCTCCTACCTCATCTGTTCCAGAGACCTTCATGAATACTACTCCACCTGTTTTGTCGTCTTTTTCTCCAATCCGACCTTTGGTTTTGGAGCATTAGGATCATAGAATCTCAGATTCATCCATATCAGATTAAAAGGTCATTGTATCTTCTAAACCGATACGGTCTCGGAGTGGACCAACTCCGATCATGTCTGAGCCGGTTAACTCTTGGAGCAGCAGCATAGGTGCCAGAACCAAGGTGTTGGAGTTGACTCCAAGGTTGTCAGAGCAGTCTCTGCCCCTCAGAGCCACAGCACTGGACAGCTCAGTTTATAGCCCAGCCTCAAGTGGTTTGCCTTCGGGTTTGCAGGAGCCAATGGTCCAGAAGCATGTCTTCTCAGAGCCTCATTCTTTTTCTCTCTGGTGCATTTTGCTTTCAAGGTAGTGGAGAGATTTTTCTGTGCTGCATAAAGGACACATCCACTTTCTCCAGCTCCTACTTTCCAGATGCACTTGTCTTTGTGTTTTGAACCTCAACTTCCTGTACCACAGGGACAGCCAGCCAGAAGTCTCCAGGATACCTGTCCAGTTGTATTGATATATTCTGATCCTTCTCCGGAACATCCCGACGAAGAAGTCTCTAGAAAGCAAAAGTGCAAAAGGAGGAACTTAGGCTGTCCAACAGTTTGTTACTGAAGACACTTTTTTTGATTAGTGGGAAGAGTCCCCAAGATTAGCATCTGATGACATCTCCTTTGGAGACATACTAGAGATCCTCCAACAAAAGGTTGGCTTGTCTACCGACAACACCGCCCAAGAGAAATCAGTACTCCTGGAAGCCTTTTGATCTGGTCCATCTACTTCCTGTGAAACTCTGCCCACCGATGAGCGTAGTGATTTGACCTCCTGATGGGCTTGGAAGGAACCTGATTCCATTGAGCCCATCCCCAAGAGACCAGACAGGATCCTGACACCACCCAAGAACAGAGAATTTTGGAGCAAATGAGTTCCAGTTGATGCCATGGTCATAGTGGTGGCTACAAAAAAGGAATTTGCAGAACAAAGTTCCTTTGTCCATCCCCCTAACAGAGAGTCCAGGGCACTGGACATATTCGGTAAGTGTGTATATACTTCATTGACTTTGCACTTTGGTTGCTGAATTATGTGGCACACTTCAACAAACTTCAATGGGATTTAATTAAATAACGTACCAAATCCCTCTCTGGGACCATTGCTTATAAAGCAGAGAGCTTGATTGCCTCACAGTTGGCTACGCTACAGTCTGTTTAAAATTTGTCCATGAGGCTCATCTCACATGTAGCTGAAGGTACCTCAAAGGCAATGGGCTCAGACGTTTCCATTAGGAGGCATACCTGGATGTGCCTGTGTGATTTCATGGAGGCCTTTAAGTCTTCCTTCGTCAATGCTCCCTTTGATGGAAGTGTCTTATTTGGCCACAAAGTTAAAGGCACACTATCCAGGTGTGAGTAGGAAGGTAAAATCCTGTTTGTTGTGGATGTATGTTTTTCGACTCCTCAAAGGACCTTTTGTAGGAATCAACTAGGTGGTCAAAAAATGTGGTTCATAAAGTCCCATGTTCTCTTTCAAGATCCACATGGAGACAATTCTCTCAGGGGAAGAGGGAGGAAGTCTAAAAGAAGACACCGCCCATGCAGCAGAGTAGGTGTGCAAATCCAAGGGTCCAGAAATACTTTTTCTGGCTAGAGATACTTGGCACTTCTGAAAGGAGGCCCGATTGTCCACCTCTGGAGGCAGTCGAGGGTCGTTTATCCCTGCATCAGAGAGTCTAGCTAGAGATTACAAAAGATTCATGGGTGCAGAGGATTATTTCCAGAGCTTATACAGTACCCTTTTCCCTACTCGCCAACAGTAAACAAAATTCCTGATGTTTCACCCAGTCTGAGGAAAGTAGCAGCACTAGAAACAATAATAATAAAAAAAAAAAAAAAAAAAAAAAAAAGCTTGAAAAAGAGTAATCCAAGCCAAAAAAAAAAACCAGGGAGACCAATTTTGGATCTCAGCAATCTGAACAGGTCAAGTTCAGTACCCCATTTTCCAGATGGTCACCGTTCAGCCCATTCTGCCTTTTCTGCACAAAGATGACTGAATGTGCTCAGTAAATCTTCAGGATGTGTACTGTCATATATAAGTATATATACTATGCTAGACAGGGGTCCAGGGAAGTAAATATTGTGGGAAGAAATATCCAGGGAATTGCTATGGCTAGGCTTGTATAGGCCTTTGGGTCGATAGCCTGGTACCAACCTATGAACCTAAGTAAACAGATTATCCAGAAGATTCCTATGCTTCCAGCTGAGACCCAGTCACTACCAATTCAGAGCTCTGCCCTTTGGCCTTACTACAGCATCCAGTGTGTTTACTATAGGCATGGCAGTTATGTATTTATTTAAATTTGTTGACCGGGAGTGTCCGACTGGACGTAGATCCATTTTCAGCGGAGGCCCAGGGAGAAAAGCTCCTCAGTAAAATAAACAGTAGTTACATTGGATTACATAGCGATTAACAATTTAACATAGCAATTACTTACAACATATTTACAGATGAACATATAGTACATCAGTAGACAACTAGAATCTTTATTTGTGAAGTACATAACAGACATTAACAAATGTTACAATGAGAAGTTCCTGCTGTATAATAAGTACTAGGCTTATGAGCATCTGAGCCTGCTATAATCAAGGTAGTTAGTGGAGTGGAAAGAAAGGTAGTGGTTGGATGGGGGTGGATGATATTAGAGTGGGAGTTGCAAGGGCACAGCCAGCATGTTTTTAGGTGCACTTTTAGTAAAGTTTTGAAGTGGGTGCATGATGGTACGGAGGTAATTGTGGGTGGGAGTGAGTTCCGTAATTTGGCTATGGAGCAAGAGAATAGTGCTTCACCAGCAGAGTTATTGGCTTTAGTGATCTGCAAGTGATTTTTGTTGCTGGATCTTAGTGGTCTAGTGGTGCAATAGGGTTGGAGTAGATTCTGGAGGGATGGGACATTTAGTGGATGGTTTACTAGTTTGTGGGCGAGTGAGAGCTGATGCCACTGAAGGAGGTGAGGGAGTTCAAGCCAGCCCAGTTCAGCAAGTGAGAGAGAGTGGTGACTATGATAGGATGCCCCTGTGGCGAATTTTGCGATTTTGTTGTAGCAGGTCTCTAGCTTGTTTAGATCACATTGCCTTAGGTTGGAATATATTGGAGAGGCATAAAGTAGGGTGGAGATAAGGTGGGAATTTGCTAATGAAATCTTTGCTGCTTTGGTGAGAAATTGCTTATTTCTGTATAACGCTCCTAGTTTTTTGTGGACTTTTTTTATGGTCATGGATATGTGAATGTCAAATTTTAGTTTGTCTATTTCCACTCCTAGCAATTTGGTGTGTTCAGTTGGGTGTATAGTGGTGTTGTCTTTTGCTGTGATGTTAAAGTGAGAGTTGTTTTGAGTATGTTTGGTGGGTTGGAAGATGAGTAGTTTAGTTTTGTTTGGGTTGAGTATTAATTGGGCATCGGATAACCATGTTTCAACAGAGGAAAAGGCTTCCTGTGTGACTTTTTGCAGTTTGGGTAGGGACTGGGCTGAGCAGATGATGGTCGAGTCATCTGCGTATTGTATGAGTGTGCCATGTTTGGTGGCAGAGGCTAAATTATTGGTGTAAACAGAGAAGAATAGGGGTCCAAGGATGGATCCTTGGGGAACCCCTATGGAGACAGGTAGTTGGGGAGATGTGTCATTCTGCCATACAACAGATTGTTGGCGGTCAGACAGGTAACTCTGAAACCAGTTGGTGACTGATTGTGAGAAGGATAGGTTATTGAGGACAGAGATAACTTGTTTGTGTGGGACCATGTCAAATGCTTTAGATAGGTCTAGGATAGTAGCAGAGGAGAGATAGCCATTGTTTTTATGCTGAAGGATAGTGTTAGTAAAGGAGAGTAAGGCAGTGGTGGTGCTATGGTTTGGTCGGAAACCATGCTGAGTACTGGAAAGGAGGTTGTTAGTAAGGAGGTAGTCTGAGACCTGAGAGTGTATGCATCTCTCTAGTATTTTGGAGAGTGGAGAGAGAATAGCTATGGGGCGGTAATTGGTTAGTTCTGCGGAGGGTCAGCCTTTGTGGAGGGGAATTATGTGTGATACTTTCCACAGTGTGGGAATGTAACTTTTTGACAGAGATCGGTTAATCAAGATGGATACTGGGTAGGCCAGAGCATCAGCTGCGATTTGTAGGTATTCACTTGGGAGGTTGTCTGCTGCTAATTTGGTGGGTTTAAGTTTAGTTAAGAGTTTTTTTTATGTTGGAGGTAGGTACAGGAGAAAGAGAAGGCAGTGTGAAGATTACTAGTTGAAGGTGTGGGTTGTAGGGGAGGGGGGTTGTGTTGTTTAGCTAGTGATAGTATGGTTTGGGTGAAGTGTGTGTTGAATTAGGTAGCAATATTTTCTGAGGAGTGAGGGATGTTAGGAGGAGAGGGGTACTGACTTTACCTGGGTGGAGGATGGAGTTTATGGAGGGCCAGAACTGTTTGGGGCTGTGTTGTGAGGAGTCTAGGGCAGACTGGTAGTATTGGAATTTGTCCTGTTTTATTAGCTTTTTGACTCTATTACGTAGTTCTAGGAATTTCTGTCTAGCTGAGGGGTTTTTGGTTTTGCGCCAGTGCTCCCAGGCTTTATCCCTGTTTTTCCTTTCTGACTTGGTGGTTTTCTGTAGCCATGGGGTGGGTTGTGCTTTGGTTCTGGAAAATCTTATGGGGGCATGGTAATTAAGAATGTTCAGGAAGGTAGTATTAAAAAATTCAACTGCGTCATCTAGACTGAGGTACTTTAGAGGATGCCAGTTAACATTCTTTGAGGGATGAGATGAATGTGAGTGGGTTAAAGTTTAGTTTTTTACATATTTGACGGTAGATGACAGGTTTAGCGTGGTATAGGTATTTTTTGAGTAGGAATGTATGGGAGTGATCACTGAGGCTATCTGATAAGCAGCCTGTTATATATGACTGGGGGCTCTTACTGACTAGTATCCAATCCAGGGTAGTGTGCTTGCTGGAGTTTTTATTTATCCTGGTTGGTGACTGGACTAGTTGGGTGAAGCCATGAAGGTGAAACTGATGGGTTGGATTGTTGCCAGAACAGGATTGCCAGTCAATATTGAAATCACCTAAGATGATAGTTTCTTGGGGGAGATGGTGGGTAGACCAGCTGAGGAGGTTTTCTAGTGGAGGGATGTTTTGGCCAGGTGGGAAGTAGCATCCAATTATGTTGATGGTTTTGTTTTGGTTAATTTTGAGGTTGGTATATATTATTTATTCATTGCCTATTTGTGGAGCTGATGATTTTAAGATCTGGATGTTGTTTAGATGCTGTTTAAATATTATAGCTACACCACCTCCTTTTTTGTTTAGCCGGTCTACTCATAGTATGCCGTAACCTGTAGGGAGTATTTGCTCATTGGTAATGTGAGGTTTTAGCCAGGTTTCTGTCAGGATGACTATATCTGGGGAGTACAGGTCTATGGTGGCATGGAGTTCATGGACTTTCTTGGATATACTTCTAATATTTAGGCTTAGTAGAAGGAAGTCACTTGGCTTTCTATTGGCTGTAATATGGGAGAAGTTGTGGTTTCTAGTCTGATTGAGGATTGGGGTTGGAGATGGTAGGGCCAGGGTTGGGGTGGATGTCTCCACTTAGGGCTAGTTTTGATATGCATGAGATTATTAGTTTTCTCAGTTTTTGAATGCGTTTGTTTATAAGGGAAACTTTATGATTGTGCTCTGTGGGTAATGGGTATGGTGGGAGGGTTACTATGTTAAGTTGTAGGGATGCTTTATGTTTGAGTAATATAGTTGGTAGAATATGTGGGGGTGCATAGGGATGGTTCTTGAGCTGGTGGGAGGGGAGCTGAGTGTGGGTGAGACATGAGTGGTGGTGTGAATAGTACAGTGGTAGTGGTTGAGTGGGGGAATGATGGAGCTTTGGTAGGATGTAAGATATGCAAGGAGAGTGCATGCAGTGAGCATAGGAAAAGGTATGCTTGTACATGTTAGTTGAGGAGGTGTGATAGTAGTGGGAAGATGGAGGAGGTAGTGTTGGGTTAGCGCTGTAGTTGGCTATTGGAAAGATGGGAGGGGTTTGAGTGCAATAAAGGTGGGACCACTGGGGCGGAAGGGAATAGGAGGCAAGGTGGGGAGCGAAGCGGGTAGAGACCCTGTTAGTTGCTCGTATGAGGGGGCTGGAAACAATCAAAGCAAAGACAAGCATGTGTTAAGAAAGAATCACAATTGACCAAGGACTGCTGTGAAACTAGAAGTCATTTCTTAATTTCTCAGGTGGAAAAACAGGATAACCTTGTATCAGTAGGCTACTGTGGTCATAGTTTAAATTAACAAACACACAGTATTGATCAGTTATGGATACTATTTGTTAACAGAGGGGAGTAAGAGAAAGTGGAAGATGTGTGTGTGTGTGGTGGGGGGGGCTGCTTACATGCCAAAGCAGAGTGCTCTCCAGGGGAAAATTAATATTGGCTCAAACAGGTAGACACATACTCAAAGTTAACTGTAGCTGTTTGCAGACAGCTCAGTCCCGGACTGCGCTTTTCTTACAAGAATGTTAAAGGTGGTACCGCAGTTGAATACTTAAGAGTGGTGTTAGGTCTAGAAAATAAGAGTACAGAGAGGAGTAAGCACTTTTGAGATGGTAAATGTATATTATAAAGATTATAAAAAACACACTGAGCAAATAGCTACCGCATGCAGGACAATGTCTTGAACCAGCTACTTAGTATATGCAGATACTGAGCCAATTGGAAGAACATTAGAAAAAAAAACCCAGACAGTTATGCAGTCACAGATAAAAATATAGCGAGCAGCAATCTGTCGTGGTTCTCTAATGTGATTCTGTCCACCAGTAACACTAGTATGAGCTGTCTACACATAACACAATTACATGAATAACATTAGTGAACAAGGTGCAGCTATGTAAATAGACCATACATACTATTATACTAAAAACAACTTGGTGCATACAAATGCTAGCATGCCATAGTAACATCCAATAATAAAGCATAAATCATATTAGATGTCTAACACAATTCAACATAAACATATACAGTTGTAAAATGTCTAATACAATTCAACATAAATAGGCATTTACAGTTGTAAAGCACTTACTGGAGAGACACTGAGCCTTCATGGGGCCTTTAGCAGAGTGGATTGTAGTTTTAAAAATGGTGCCTGCCACAGGTAATATTTATTAACTTTGGGATTGTCTTAAGGTAATAAACAGGGAAGGGGGAGGGGAGAACAAGGGTGTGAGCAGGCAGTTCTTTGTACTGCTGCTAATGAGCCAAAGCAAAGACAAGTATGTGTTAAGAAACAATCACAATTGACCAAGGACTGTTCTGAAACTGTAAGTCATTTCTTAATTTCTCAGGTGGAAAAACAGGATAACTTTGTATCAGTAGGCTACTGTGGTCATAGTTTAAATTAACAAACACACAGTATTGATCAGTTATGGATACTGTTTGCTAACAGAAGGGAATAAGAGAAAGTGGAAGGTGTGTGTGTGTGTGTGTGTGTGTGTGTGTGTGTGTGTGTGTGTGTGTGTGTGTGTGTGTGTGTGTGTGTGTGTGTGTGTGTGTGTGTGTGTGTGTGGTGGTGGGGGGCTGCTTACAAGCCAAAGCAGAGTGCTCTCCAGGGGAAATGAATATTGGCTCAATCAGGTAGACACATACTCAAAGTTAACTGTAGCTGTTTGCAGACAGTTCAGACCCGGACTGCACTTTTCTTACAAGAATGTTAAAGGTGGTACCGCGGTTGAATACGTAAGAGTGGTGTTAGGTTCAAAGTTAACTGTAGCTGTTTGCAGACAGTTCAGACCCGGACTGCGCAGACAGTATTGGCAGCTCACTTGAGACTGCATGGATTCTGGGTGTTTCCTTACATATATGACTGGCTCATTGCTTTGATCAGGTGATGTCTTATTGAAGAGGTAATTACGGACAGTCACAACAAATCTGAACTAGAACCGACTCAAATATTGGAGTTCATCGGAAACTTGTTTGACAGAGTATCCTCGACAGCCTCCCTTCCTTTACCATGAGTACAAAACCATATGATTCAAAGTCAAAACGATCATCCAGAATTCTTCTCTCTCACCTCAATTGATCCTTCAGGCATTGGGGTCAATGTCTGCTATGTTAGTTTTGATTTTGGCAGCAAGATACCACATGGGAATTCTTCAGTGGACCCTAGCAACTTAGTCTGCTATTCGTCACCAGCCTTTGTTCACCCAAATCAAAATAACTCAGGCATTCAAAAATTGCCTCCTTTGGTGGATTTATTAGTCAGGTAATGCAAGGTTTGCCCCTTCATTCTTTTCCAACCCAAGGCCAAAGTTACCACAGACTCTTCCCTGTTTGGCTGGGGGGGCACTTCTTGGGAAAGACCATCCAAGGCACATGGTCCCACAAAGAGGTCGGTATGCATATCAGTGTCCTAGAAATTAGAGCTGTCTTCTAAGCATTGCAGACCTTCCAAGGCACTCTTCCTTCTGGGACACTTCCAATTTATATGGACAATATGTCAGTGGCGTGGTACATCAACAAGCAAGGAGGATCCAAATTCTTACCCATGTGTCAAGAAGTTTTGAAGAGTGTGGCAGTGGACGATCTTGTCCAGTCGATTTCTGATAGCAATGCACATTCAGCGGAACTCCAGTGTGATAGCAGACAAGCAGGTCCATTCTAATGCCTCACAAGTGGTTACTCAGCATGAAAGTGGCAGAAAAGAGATTCTGTCAATGGGGACAACCTTGCTGCAACCTCTTTGCATCTCCCCTCAAAAAGTGTAAAGGTTATTTGCCCTGATCCTCCCACTGGTGGAGACGCAGAGAAGGTCTCTTCTCCACAGTTGGCTTCCCCGAACTCAATTACACCTTTCCTCCAGTACCTCTAATCTCAAATTGAGTCAGAAGGCATCTCATTTGAAGAGCAATCTCATCCTCATTGCTCCTTATTGACCTTGTCAAATTTGTTTCCTCTTTCTTTGACCTCATCTGCTTTGTCAACCATGGATTCTGGATCCAATTCCAGACTCTCCTGTCTCACCCAACAGATGTAATGCACTTGGAAATTTTAGGCCTAAAACTGACCATATGGCTTCGCCAATTCCATTAATGGCTAGACAACACAGGCTCTTTTTCCTCGTCCGTCACATTCCTCTATCTTCCCCCAAAGCTTCCACTAGAAACATTTGCAAAGTAAATGAAAAGATTTGTTGTTTGAGTGGAGCAAAATTACATTGATCCCTTTTAACACCAGTACCTAAAGTTCTTGAATTTTTAGCTATAGTTTTTAATGAAGCTGCTAGTTCTTCAGCTGTTAAAGTACAGCTTTCTGCCATTTCCAGTTTTCACATTGGAATACATAATTCATCTTTAGCTTCCTCCTAACTTTATAAGGCATTTATAAGGGAACCTTTCTTCTGAGGCCCCCTTTTAAAAATCCCACCCTCGTGTGGAATTTGGATTTAATTTTACAATCTTTGACCCAATCTTCCTTTGAACCATCAGCCAAATGTTAACTAAAATTTATAACCTAAAAACCACTCGCTGCACAAATAAAATTTAACCACAGCTCACTCCAGAGATAGCAGCACCTGTATTGTAGTCCCCTGAAGAATGACTTCAATCGTGTAAAAATTCAATGAATTTAATAACACAATCACAATGAAATGAACGAAAATAGCATGGTACAATGGGAACCAGGTATTTATTTTATAGTAGTAGACGTGGTAAGTCTTTACTCTAATATTCAGCATTTAATAGGAATGCAAGCAGTTGAACATTTTTTGGGTGATAATCCATGTACCCAATATATTAAGGAGTTGATTTTGTTCTGTTTGACTAACAATATTTTTATGTTTGAAATACTATACAAACAAGTTCAAGGGACAGCCATGGGGGCAGCATTCACCCCCATGTATGCTAATCTCTTTATGGGTATGGTGGAAAATGTAAACATTTATAGAAGTAGTTTTTACAGGACACATGTTCTAGGTTATTCTCGTTTTATAGATCTTATTTTTATCTGTAAAGGAGGAGATCATCAAGCAAAATCTTTTGTACATTATTTAAATACTAATAGTTTTTTCATACTGAAGGAACGCAGATAGGAACTAAGGTGCATTATTTGGACATCACATTGGAGGTTACGGAGCGTGGAAATTTAAAAACTAGTATGTATAGAAAATTTGATCAGCCTTCTTTTAATGTTCCATGCTTCTAGTTGCCACCCCCCACACACATTAGAAGCAATACCTTACAATAAATTTATAAGAATAAGTAGAATTTGCAGTGATTTAGATGAATGTAAAGTAGAAATTCATAAAATGTCAAGGGTATTTTTAAAAAGATTATGAAGAAAATAAAATTAAAAAAATATGTGAATGCATTAGTTAATAGTGAAACAAAGGTAAATAGGAATTTTACTAGATTAGATCATGGGCAGGATTCACGAAGGCTTGCACGGAGTCTAAGAGTAGTGTAAGACTCCATGCAGCCTTCGCGATCCAGGAACAGCCCAAAGTCCGTGTAAGAGACAAGCTAAAACGTCTCTTACACGGAGTGGCGGATAAGCTAATCACCTCACTTGCAGCCGAATAGCATGCAAATGAGGATGATTAGCGATCCAGGAAGCCCAGAACAGCCCGTGTAAGAGCCGTTTTAGCTGCAGAAATGTACTCGGTAGACAACTGAGTACGTTTCTGCAAAAACCGCAATGGAGCCATGTCAGTTCCAAATAAAGGGTGCATATGTGTCAGGCAGCATGCCAATGGCCAAATATGTGGCCATTGGCAAGGTAACCTGATGCAAATATATTAAAAATATAATGGGCTGCGCTGTATAAAATATAAAAACGAAGGTTATAAACCCACAAATGTGGGTTTTATGCAATACATTGGAATGTCAATGCAGGGACCAGCAGACCAAAACCAACATGGCCACCATGTAGTGGTTGCTAAGGGGGGAAGCTGAGTCTAAGACATGTAACTAAGCATTAGTTGGCAGTGTGATGCAAATGAGTGTTAGGATACTGAATTCCACTGTCACATAGCAAATGAGCACAGTCTGAGTAGTGTAAGAGTTACAGAAGGGGGAGGAACAGAGTAGGAGATAGGTGACATCACAGGGGGGAATGGCAGAAGGAAATGCAGTTCATTGGAGGTCAGAGTTACATGACAGATGTCAGACAGATATCATGGAAAGAGGTGTGCCGCTAGATAAGCATGAGAAAGTCAAGAAATGGAAGGTGTACACTGTTGCCTACACTGAAGTTTCTTGGTGGGCATGCGACGTGCAGCGCCATGAAGCGTGAGTAAGGCAGTGTGCGCGCGTGTAAGGCAGACTGAGCATGTGGGAGCTTGTTGGGAGATGTTTAACACTGTTTGCGCGGGTGTGCACGCGTTTTAATCCGAATAAGCAGATTCTGAACCGTGTAAGCATGTGTGCGCCCGTGTAAGCCACTGTGAGCGTGTTTCTGCTGGTTTGCACACGGCTCCTCCCTGAGGAAACAGAGAGGAAAAAGGAAGCAACAGATTTAGTAGGAAGCTAGCAGGGAATACTGCTGGAGCTAGCAGGTGAAAACAATTAGAAGCAGGCAATTACACAGGCAGAATTGTAGCCCAGCCCAGCACTTAAAACTCTGCAAACAGCAGTGCAGGATGTTTCTCTCAAGAGACACTGCAAGACAGGAGTAAGCTATTAGAAGTGAAAACTGAAAAAGCTGAACTCAGAGCAGAAATGTTAGGGCTGCCATAGCTGTCATAATGAGACATAGGCGACTTGCTGAGGGTGGTGACAATGCAGATGGTGCCAGACAACCCACAGTGAGGAGACGGAGAAGAGTGTACAGGCCCAGGGTCACCTACCATGGGTTACATGAGCTGAAGATAGTAGAGCGCTATAGAGCGGACAGAGACCTCCTGCAGCAAATAGTGGAGCTGCGCAGGCCACGCCTCACACACAGAACCAACAGAGGGGAACCCATCCCAGTGGAAACCAAGGTATGTGTTGGCCTAAGAATACTAGCAACAGGTACCTTCCAGAGACCAACTGGTGATATGATGGGGATATCACAGGCATCAGCCTCCAGGGTACTGCACCAGTTCCTGAATGCCATGTCAGCACATGTCGGTGATCATGTATATTTCCCCAATGCCCGTGAGGTATTGGCCAGCAATATGCATCTCTTCCAGCAAATAGCAGAATACCCTGAGGTAGTGGGTGCAATAGACTGCACGCACATACGCATCAAAGCACCAGCCGGTGAGCGGGGTAGGGCATACATCAACCGCAAGGGCTTCCCCTCCATCAACAGCCAGGTTGTGTGTGATGCCCAGGGCATAATAATGAATGTGTGTGCTGGCTGTCCTGGGAGCTACCATGATTCCCACATCTGGCATTTGACGCAGCTGTACCAGATATTTGCCAATGGGGACATCCCGCACGGACACCTAGTGGGGGATGCAGGTTATGCACTGGAGCCGTGGCTGATGACACCCATCAGAAACACACACACACCTGAACAGGAACGGCATAATGAGGCACACGCACAAACACGTAATGTAATAGAGCGCGTGTTTGGGCTGCTGAAGTCACGGTTCCGGTGTCTGGACACATCTGGTGGAGCCTTGCAGTACACACCAACTACAGGTACCCAAATTGTCATGGTATGTGCTATGCTACATAATATGATCTTGCAAAAACAGCTGCAGCAGGACCAGCATAGGGCCGGGCCAAACAGCCCCCACCATTGCCAAGGCCATCACAGGCAGAGCGTGACTCGGAGGAGGAACAACCTGAGCCTGCCCCAGTAGGCAGAAGGAGGCGTGCCCAGTATGCCCTGGCCTTGGCAAAGAGGCAATGCATAGCACATACACTGGCTCAGTAGGAACCCTGGGAATTATACCCCCTCTGACTCACTCAAATAATAACATGGATGCCTACAATGACATGACCTGCTCACAAACATGTACAGGGAAGTGTAATATGCGCATCCGACAGAGGCAGCCCTGCAGCACCACCTGAGGCATGAATGCCATGTGTTAAGTAATGTAACACCATGTACTATATGCACACCTGAGGAACCTGACTAACATCCTACCCTCACCAAGCATCATGCCACAATATGACAATGAGATGATCAAGTGCAATAATTGACCGAAGTATCGCAGTTAGTCAAAGGGGATCCAATGTCTGCCAGTCTGGGATGACATGCTGAGCATGACATGATGCTCCACCTGCTAGGACCGGCGTGCATCTATCAGTGCAGGCTGTATGGATACTGGCAAAGGCTGTTGTTACCCACAGTGTGCCCTGAATAGGTAAGGCTCAAAACACAAACCTATCTCCATAGGTATCAGAAGGGATAAGAATAAGATAAGGGATAAGTCGAAACAGCAAGATGCATGCAGTCTAAGCTCACTCAGTATGGAGAATGTTGATATCTGTGCTGTAACAGAAAACTGAGTCAAGGCTCACAATAGCACCCTAACACTACCAGGTTACACCTCATACTGTGCTGTACAGCCTCAAAACATGGAACAAGCTACAAAAGGAGGGTGACTAGCAAGAATTGTCAGGGATAACCACACCCCCATGTTGGTACCACAACAAGAAGCAGCATGGACTAGCCATGGTCAAGTAACAGTGGCTAAAACTGCCCCCCAGTTTATAGCCTGCTACAGACTACTGTCCCAACACCAGGAACTGCACCTGGCCTATGCTGGAATACATGAATATATCAAGTCCTCCAAACCACATTATATTGGGTGACTGAAAATACCCAGACATAGACTGGGAGCATTATACTAGCTCCAACAGTGTAGGACAAAAGTTCATAGAATCCATAAACCAAAAGGCCCAGGAACAACGTACCACTCCCACAAGAGGGGTTAGCATACTGGATGTGATGATCGGCAACCTGGGTACTGGATGGCAAGACGAGAAGTGTATTGCTCACTGGTAAAACCAGACCATAGAGTAATCACACTGGATATACAAATCCTGACCACAGTCCCTGGCCAGAAAACCACAGTGGAAAACATGTGCAAAGCAATATTTGCACTCCTCCAAACTGATGTAGAATCCATTAAAGGTCCTGTGCAGGTGCAAAATATGGGCCACACCTCAGAACCTGTAATACAGCCATTCCATGAACACTGCCAGGAATGCTTGGATTATGCAATCCTAAATTAAAACAAGACACAATGCCATACACGCAGGCGTCTGGCATGGTGGACACCAGCCATAACCAAACCATGCAGGAGAATGAGGAAGCTACTACATGATAGAGCAAACATAAACAATGAAGTAATCACTGATCAGTAGTATGGCAATAAAATATGTCCACACATACAATCCACTAAGGCCAGCCACAACAAGTTGAATCTGTGAATCCTGAGGCAATGTTACACCTGCCCCAAGTACACAGACAACCCCCAACTCCACACAAGAAATACAAATATATGTGAGAGATGCAACCATCTATCCAAACTGGAGGCTCAGCTCCCTTAACTCAGTACTCCCAAAACTAGTCAGGAGGAGAAGGTAACCACACACACCACAAACACAGTCCCACATAGACCTATCACAACTGCAAACCAAACACATAAACACAGAAAAACATTCCCGGAGGCACAAATTACAAACACAGCACACCAACAGAGGCCTCTAAAGCAGACACCCAATCAAACAACCTCCAAACATAGCACATGCAACACATAGTACACAAAGCTGGTGTGCCAAACTGTCACAGGCCAGAAGGAGAAACAACATGCCTGATACAGTTGTAATAGGTGACTCCATAGTCAGACACACTGCTGTCCCACACACCAGACTGAACAAGGGAAAGGGTACAGTAAGCTGCCTGTAGGCTGCCACAATACGCCACATAACAGAAGTATGCAGGTCACTCCAAAGCAAGTAGAAATATGATGCAGTCGTAGTCCATGCTGGTGTGAATGACCTGAGATGTACCTCCCTAGACTACATGAAAAGAGACATAGATGAGCTCTCTGATTATGTAGTCCAGGCCGGTATGACACTCACCGTTTGCAGCATCCTACCCTTACCAAGAATAATGCCACAGTACAAACACGGAATGCTCAGTCATAGCAAGTGGCACACTTACTGGTGTCATTCCAAGGGGATCCAATGTCTGTCTGCTTGGGATGTCATGCTTGACAAGCCACGCAGCTGTTCCTGGGATGGCTTGCACTTGTTACCCCTGGGCGTCTGGATATTGGATAAGGCCTTTGCCACCTCCATAGAGCCTTTTGTAGGCAAGGCTGAAAAGACTAACCCACCACCCTAGAAAACATAAGTGGAAAGAAACATAAGGGTAATGCTGACCAATGCCAGATGTGTAAACCCCAATATGCATGCTCCCAAGGCCATCCCCAGTATGGCGAACATTGATGTCTGTGCAGTGACAGAAACCTGCTGCAAGCCTCCTGACAGCACACCAGCACTACCAGGTTATACCAAATATCATGTGTCATGGCCCCAAAACCTGGAACAAAACATAAAAGGAGGGTGAGTATCCATATTCAGCACAGACACCCATACGTCCAGGTAACTGACAATGCACAAGGCATTGGAGTCCACCCATGTGCAACTAACTGTAGGCAAGACTGCTGTACAGTCTGTAGCATGCTACAGACCACACTCTCACACACAGGAACCCCACCCAGACGTCCTGAAGACACTGGACAGTATGAATGTCCCACCAAATACCAAACAAGGTACCACAAATTACCACATAGGTGGTAAACCATTATGTATGGAAGGAGTAATCAGGGACCTAGGGACACAAGTGGACAGTAACCTGTTGTGACACTCACATTGCCAATGTGGCTAGGAAGACTGTCTACATTTGACACCGTATCAGGAAAGGATTCACATCTACGTCAACAGAGGTCATTGTGCCCCTATGCTGTTCTCTTATCACACCCATAATCTAGTACAATGCCTCATATGGGATGTACCTTACCTGACACCTGCAGCAGTTAGAAAGACCTCAAAGGTACCTCACCAAGAGGATAAAGGGTCTCAAATATATGTCATATGCTGCCTGGCTGTAGACACTCCAGCTGAATGCAGTCACATACTGCCTACACAGAGGCATTGCATGCCTGTTGTAGAAGGCCATGCCCAACACAGGAGTAATGGACATGCTCCACCCCAGAAAACTCAAAGCCATCGGAGCTGTGAGAGTGAGAGATGTCAACCTCAACAAATAATGAAATAGGATGTGCTGGTGGGACAGATAAATAATCCAGAGGCTCCCCACACCCTGGACCAGAATCCCACTCCATGTTAGGCAGAGCCCCTCACTGACACTCTTCAACAGGAATCTTGCCAAGTGGATGGATGATTGTAGAGTTACACTGTGGGTCTTCACTGTGTCATGTCCAGACAGAGGCACAGCAAAGCAAATCATAAATGGCCATAATATTCACATAGCAAGGGGTGGCAAAAGCCACACACACACTCTGGCTAGGCTAACAAATGCCCTAGGGTGGATAGCCTAGTATGAACCTATGAAGATACAAATTGTACAGGACACTAAGGATAATCCCAAGGCTTTCACAACTGATGGTATGAACCGTGTTGGGAATTCACAGATATGCTCTGAATCACACAAATATCACAAACACACACACATATTGCCAACATACATCCTGACAGGTGCAGTGCAAACCCCCCCCCCCTTGAATGCAGAATATCTATCCCAGCAGACTGCTGGCCCCCTGACATTGCAGATGCTGAGGTAACAGCCAGCATCTACAAAGCAAAACACACAGCAGCAATGGTATGAGATGGTGTCCTGGGCTGAGTGCAACATGGACTCCAAGATGAATGGAATGCCAAATCACACTACTGCTCAATGTCAGCCTTACCACAGAATATGTACCCAAAGAGCAGTGTACAACAACAGTGGTCCTTCTCAACAAAGGTGTTGCCTGAATGGATACTGAAAACTACTACCCCAGAATCCTGAGAAGCTCTGTCTGCATAGCTATGGAAAGGATCAGCATGTACCACAGACATAAAGATATTGGGGACCTACTGACACCGGACCCTACCCAATGTGGCTTTCTTAAGTGCAGATCCTGCCCCTAAACATGTTTGACTCAATTGAAACAGTCATTAAGGTCATTGATGAGGGCAATGTGGTCCACACAGCGTAGCTGGACCTTGCAAAGGCTTCTATACAATACCCTACGTGTTCATTATAGATAAGCTCACCAGCATTGGACAAACGTGCTGTAGTGTTTACAGAAACATACCATATACCCACCTAATCATGAAGGTTGTCAGATCTAGATAAGGGGAGGTCATTGTGGCTCTGCAGTCGTCCTTCATCAGCGGTACAATTGACTACAATAGCCCCTGTGGGATGTACCTCAGCAGACACCTCCATCAACCGTAAAGTCCCCAACAGTACCTCACCAGGAGTATCAAAGAGCTTGCACAGATGCCATGTGTTGCTGGTATCAATAAACATGCTGCACCTTGTACAATCTGAATGGCAGTGAGCTATGCACATGAGAGACCTGAACCCCAGCACTGACTTACATAGGACAAGCTGTACTGCATGATCCATAACACAGAAGCCACCCCCACCCATGAGTGAACTCCCAGTACAGGCTACCCATAGAGTCACTTATCAGTTTTCCTCAATAGGAATCTTGATGAGTGGATGGGAGATGGTAGCTTTATCCTGGGTATCACTGTCATGTCACAGGTAGACAGAGGCTCAGTATACTAACCATGACATATGTCATGGCAAACTCCACTTACAATGTGTGTTGAAGGACAAACACAGTCTCCAACTAGCATTAGACATGGACTAGGGCACATCGCTAGTGTTTGCAAATGTACACTTATGTTGTGGAATACACTACCAATGTTGGACAAGCCTGGTTTAAGTAGTTCATATCTGAAAAGAATGCAACATGGTCAGATGTACACAACTGGCCCCTAACCAGGCTGTTGTGCTCACTATCGAAATGTAAAGCAGTGATAGCACTAAAGCCCAGGGTACTGTCCACCACAGTCAAAGTATTACCAGTACACTATACAGTACTACAGTGTTAGGTCAGTGTGAAAGGATGTTGACAACTGTATGCAAAGTATCCCATGCAAACACTGCAGGCACAGTATAATCCTGTTGTGTTCACACACAAAGCAGTTGTACAGTAACTACACAACATGACACACAACACACAACCATAAACGGGTGATATTTGTTGAAGTTCACACTCATCCACAAATGGTGGGCTGCAGAGTTCAACATATGGAATGCTCACACTGGGCATGCTCACACACTTTGATAAATGAGACATATGTCAGACAACATGCCATGGGAAGGCTAAACTGGGCATGCTCACACACTTAGGCCAAATCTCAGTTTAGCAGTTGGACACACACATCTGGTATTTTTACGTGTTATTCCAGGAACCAACCACATTACAGCAGTCTGCCCAGTGCACACAGTTAAATGAATACAGAGACATACGTGATATAGTGGATCCCTCCCATATGCAAACATCTTCCACAGATGCACAAGTTGTTCATACAAACAGGGAATGCTATGGCAATAAAGATGTGCAAACAGTCTATCAGCAACAAATAATGTGCATTTGACAATTAAACATATGGGTGTAGAGGTCAACACTAGGCTGTTTGCCCTAGGGAATGACAGCTTAGCCAGAGTGTGCTTGGCGTCTGCCTCCCCACAGGATGCACATTCCCCTTTCTAAACACCGATGATGTCAGCACTCTATAAGTATAGCAGGAGAAGGGAAACCTCCTAGTAATGCGAATAGCGCGCTCTGCTAATGCATCCGTCTCAAGTGTCATAACATAGTTAGGTAGGGGTTTGAATCCTGCAAATGGCAAGTGTGTGTGTTTGAGTGGGATTCGTGTGTGTGCAATTTTGTGTGAGGGAAATGTCCCTTTTGGCAACTAGGAGAACAGACTACAGGATGCACATTTCCCTTTCTAAACACTGATGATGTCAGCACCCTATAAGTACAGCAAGAGAAGGGAAACCTCCCAGTAATGCGAATAGCACACTCTGCTAATGCATGCGTCTCGAGTGTCATAACATAGTCAGATAGGGGTTGGAATCCTGCAAATGGCAAGTGTGTGTTTTTGGCTGAGGGGGGTTAGTGTGTGTGAGGAAAATGTCCCTTTTGGCAACTAGGTGAACAGACTACAGGATGCTCATTTCCCTTTCTAAACACTGATGATGTCAGCACCCTATAAGTACAGCAAGAGAAGGGAAACCTCCCAGTAATGCGAATAGCACACTCTGCTAATGCGTCCATCTCGAGTGTCATAACATAGTCAGATAGGGGTTTGAATCCTGCAAATGGCAAGTGTGTGTTTTTGGCTGAGGGGGGTTAGTGTGTGTGAGGGAAATGTCCCTTTTGGCAACTAGGTGAACAGACTACAGGTTGCACATTTCCCTTTCTAAACACTGTTCAGCTGAAGGCCATAGCTCTGGCACAAGTTGTCTGTTTCTATGATGCCCCTTTGGAAGATGCTTGTGTCGGCTGGAGAGTCGATTATGGTGGCCAGTTCGCAGTCATCTGCATATTTGGTCAGCCACAGTCCGTCCGTGTTGGCCTGTACCTCCAATAAATATATACCAAACAAGAGAGTTCCCAGGACTGAGCCTTGTGGGACACAACTCGTAACTGGTTTGGAGTCTGGCATGGCTCCAGCAATTCTAACCATGTGAGTTCTGTCCTTGAGCCACTGTGCAATCCATCTAGTGACATAGGGGCTTATATTTAAGCTGGTGAGCTTCTCTAGAATGCCCAAGTGGGGTATTGTTGTGAAGGCTTTTGCGAGGTCCAGCTAGGCTGTGTGAACCACCTTCCCCTCATCAATGGCCTTGGTGACTGTTTCAAAGAAATCAACCAGGTTAAACCTGGTAGTGCTGGTGTGCTCTCAGTAGCCCTGAACCAGGCATCTGTTACTGCACAGATATCGATGTTCTCCATGCCAAGGATAGTTTCGGGTGCATGCATCTAGAGGTTTAGACTTCTGGCGTTGGGTAGCATTACTCTTAGTTTCTTATCCCTTGTGATACCTATGAAGGTGGGTTTGTCATTTGAGCCTTGCCTAACATAGGCACTATGTGGGTAGCAAGAGCCTTTGCCAATATCTGAAAGCCCAGGGTTGACAGGTGCAGGCCATCCCTAGTGAAGCAGGTAGTTCAACAGAAGATGAATATGTGAAGGTGTAGTGCCTGTGATTAGTTAGCAGTAGCATATATGACTGCTCACGTGGACACATGCCAGGTAAGTCATATGCACCGTGTCATAGGCAATGTACATGCGAACAGGACAAACAGTGACATCCTGTCAAGTGGGACATGGACATACATATAGTAAGCTATGCAGATGGCACTAGGAGTCCACAGAAGCTCTATAACTATGCATTGCAGATGTGATCAGTATTCCAGGGCAATTGCAAGCAAACATGCATGCAAACAAAGCTACAGTAAACAGGGCTGTATGTAGTCCATTGTACAACAAACAAGCTGTACCACTTCCAGTAGGTAACACTGCAAATATGCAGGCACTATGCACATGTACATGGAAATACACAGGTCAGATGGCTAGGGTCCAGTCTCGGCGCACACAAGTGTACAGACCATGTACTGTCAGGATGTACAATAACTGGATGGAAACCCATGTGCTCATACCTGCAGTAATACACATGTCAAATAACAGACACTGAGCCTTCACTCAGTGGTTCCATACTTAGTAGGATGTATGCTACCTGGCCTGCCACCACAGTATCCCTGACATATATGGGGACTCTCCCTCCTGTGACAGTTAGTTTTGTGTGTTGGGGCTGTCTAGCATGGTATGAGATGTGAGCATGCAGTGCTAGGTTGCTCCTGTGTGTCCTGTACCAGTCGTGTAGTACTGCACACATATCAACATCCTCAAACATCTGCATTGCAGAGTCCAGTGTGGGCAACATGCCACTTGCAATTTACATGTCCATCATTGCATATTACTACATTCATTACCTTATCCCCTGTGCTGCCTATGTATGTAGCCTTCTCTTGACATCATTACCACCAGTATGCCAACATGGGCAGATGATACAATATGGTAATTACCATGGGTATAGACAACAGTACATGACAATCACACACTTACTGCATCAGACATGCTGTGATATACCCACAATTAATTCAGCACACAGTACTGTTAACATGATACTATTACTACACATCTATGTGGTCACCCTGTGCATCAGCAACATGTTAACCTGTACCTGCACAGTTGTTACAGATTGCAGGAGGTGGCACAGTTTCATCATATGCACAGGGTGTGAACTTGGTATGCCTGAGTCAGCCACCGATACCACCGATTGACATGTATGTGTATATGTGTTGGTGAGGGACAGCAGTAGAAGGTGGGGCAATGTTGATGCAGTGTGTGCGTGTATGCGGTAGCCCTAGGTGTTGTCAATTTGCATGTGTGTATGGATGCACACAGTTCCACCTCATGGCTGCCATATACTGGTGTTTGTGGACAGCCACAGACTGTACCTGCCAGGTCATACAGATCAGTGTCTCTGGCCACGGACACGGTACCTGTGCCTTGCAGGGGTGCTACGGACCGTATCCGGTACCAACCCAGACTGGGTACTGTCATCAGAAGCAGGTGTTCGTTGACTGGACACAAATCCCTGTTGGGCCTGGCCAGAGCCACGTGCACGTGGTCTCCTGGGGCGGTCTGATGACAGCACAGACCCAGCATTGCTAGGGCTGCTGCTGGCACTACGGGGGTGGCCGCGGCCCTGGCCCTGTTGTCGTCCGCGATGACTGCCAGCTGCTGCTGTTGCTGGCATGCGGCCACGTCGACGCCTCAACCGCCCACCATCGCCCTGGCTCATGGACATGTAGTTGTGGAACCGGTCTAATATGTCCCTACAACGTCTGTCTATGACATCGGTGAAATCACAGATGGCAGCCGCATTGTCACGCATGCTGTCAGTCATGACTGTGCGACATGCTGTCAGCTCCCTCAGACCCTGTCTGGTGTACCGTTCCATACGTGACTGTGCCTGCATGACAGCCCGAAACATAGCTGAGGTTGTAAGACCTCTGTGGGCACGTCTGACAGGGGCAGTACACCCACGGATGCTCCCATGAGAACCCCTGGACATCTGTCTGTGTGGTACCATCTCTGGGCCATGCCCATGGCTGCTGTGTGGGGAGGCATGTGCCACAGATACCACATTACCCTGGTCAATGCCCACTGTATGCTGTCCATCACCTAGGGACATTGGTGACAAAGGGTGTATTGGCAGGATAACTGTGAACATTGATGGGGTCGACAGCTGTGTACTGTCAATCGGCTGACCAACGGCGGACCCTGGCATACCTTCCTGTGCCATTACACAGATGTCATCATTATCAGTACCCACGGCACCTGATTCAGGTTCCCTGCTACATGACACCAGAGCAGCACCAGAACCTGTGGGAGGGAAACCGGAAACACAGTTTACAATGTCTACACATTACCAGTGATGCACCCATGCACAGGTGCACACGTGCACACATGCACACAGTTTCACACAATTGTACAGTACTCAGTATGCGTGATATCAACACACAGACACACCTACATGCATACAAAGAGCACTACTAATTGAGCCAAATAGTACTATTACTATCAATACTATTACAGGAATTGTTAATACACACTCACCAGCATGGATAGGCTGCATTGCTGTTATACCAGAGGGACCTGTAGACGTGAAGAAACTAATGTCAGTGGGCACAACTGTGCCATTGTTACTGAGTATGATACAGGTCAGTAGTACAACAGCCACCTTTCACAGGTCAGCTGCTAATATTGAGGATATCACACTTGCACATTAAATACTATGGTGACAGCTACAAACCAAGGACACACCTCACACATGCATTAACTACCAGTGTACACAACAGTCAACTATACATATGACATATTATCTGCACGTTCACTGTCTTGCTGCTGCGTGGCTCCAGCCTCCATCATAATGCATGTCTGCTGCTGCTGTTGTTGCTGGCGGACTGGAGCCACTACACTCATGAGTAGTCCCTCCAGTCTGGTGAGTGGGGGATGTGTAGCCACCCCACCACCTGTGGCGACCTGTTGCCTGTGGATATCCGACGCACGCTGACGGACATGTCTGATTAAATCACTGCAGTGATGTCGTACCTGCTCATATGTCCTATTATGCATGCCTATGTCATTTACCCGACGGACAAGGTCTTGCCACAGTGCAGCCCTCTCCTGCTGATTCTGGCTGGTGCGGGAAAAGAGTATTGCATAATCCCGCACCAGGCTCTGGTGTATCTCCTCATCCTCAGCTGTGGAGTAAGTGGGATTCCGCGGGTGGGCCATGTACCTGAGAAAGAAAATAACCTTATATCAGCAATATATGTCAGCAGAATTTGGCACACATACTACACATGCTACTCGACTGGTATGATGCAACATGTCTCACATATATAGCATCTGTCTGTCTATTGGTGGATGCACATGTAAATGGCCAGGTAGCAGTGCTCAGCCAGCAATTGTGCAACAGTACCTGGAACACTCCATACGACATACTACCAAACCCCAGCAGTCAGAACACTGATTCAGGTCAAGAGCACCTCCTCACTCTGGGGGTTTGTATCTAGGTACTGTATGGCCTACATCATCAACTACTGTGAGCTTGACCACACACTGATTGCCCTGGATATACATATCCCACATCCACCACCAGCACAAACCACTATAGTGAATAACATTACAGATGTAAACTTTACACTTTGTAACAGTGACATGGTATCCTTTCAGCCCACTGGGCCAGTGGCAGATACAACCCACAATGCTGACCCCTACACAATTGCTTTCTACAGACATCTCCGAGAATGCATGGATCATGCAATCCCATATATGACCAAGACACTCTCCACAAAGGGACAGCATCCTGTCTGGTGGACCCCAGCCATAGACAG
Organism: Protopterus annectens; assembly: GCF_019279795.1. Classification (NCBI taxonomy): domain Eukaryota; kingdom Metazoa; phylum Chordata; order Ceratodontiformes; family Protopteridae; genus Protopterus; species Protopterus annectens. The sequence goes on along the minus strand of NC_056729.1, from coordinate 1,233,517,823 downwards.
ATTGTATTACAGAAGATGGAAGCTACTGCAAGACAGAGCATAATTCCATAAAGGGAGGGCATGTCTGAGCAGCACTAGTAAGGATCTATTTTCCATCATACAAACATCCATGGGCAACTTTGAGAGGGAAATCAAGAGGGACACTACAGATAACCAGAAGGCCTTCTTCAGTTATGTTAGCAACCTGGTCAGGATCCATCCTCTATGCCCATAGTTAGTACACAACAACAAATATTTCACTGACACCACAGATATTGACAACATTGTGGCAGACAGGTTCAGTGCAGGTGTCACCCCGCCCTCTCCCCCAAAATAAGACATAGTTATCCCAGCTGACAGTAACCTCCCTGTCATCACAGATGTCCAGGTGAGAGCCACCCTCAGGACAGCAGAATACACAACATGAATGGGACCTGATGGTATCCCCAGTTGCATGCTACATAAACTCTGACAGGAGCTAAACACACATATAGAAGTGCTATGTAACACTAGCCTGACTACAGGATATGTACCTGTACACTGGCGCACAGCAGCAGTAGTTCCACTCCACGAAGGAGGCACCTCAACATACCAATGCAATACAACACAATACATTACATTACAATACAATACTATACAATATGCTATTGCCCCTGGGACTACAGCAGCGTACTGTTCTGCTAACCTGACCATTGTGACACGTGGTGTGATGGTACCTGCTGCTGTCACACAGTTACACAGGGTGACTCATATGGCATATTACCTATCTGACTAACATTCAGCAGGGGTGTGTGTGACATGTACTCATGGGGAGTCTTGCTTCTTAACACTGTGTGGTTTATTGCAGGGTATGTCTTATCTGTGGGTAGGAACTTTTACCTCCACATGTGCACTCTATTGCAGTGGCACGGATGACACACAGCAGTCATTTAGGTTGTGGATGGTGTGAGGTGTTACTATGGTTGTTGGACATCTGTCATGGGTGTGACTTACATATGTAAATCCGGGAGTGGTAACCTCTATGTGGGTAGTATATGTGTACTCTGTGGTGTTGTCAGTCACTGTGCATTGGTAATGTGTTTGAGTGCATTGTCACAGTGTTGTACATATCACTCTGTCCTTCTCCATATATGTAGCTGTCATGTGAGGTCCATACCATGGCATCCATTATGTGGTGTGGAGGGGTACACCGACCTACATGTCCATAGCTGACACACCATGTTCGCTGACACATACCATGTGCAGGTATTCCAGGGAATAGTATGCCACTGTCACAGGAAAATTCCGACTCAAACACAGGAATCCACAGGATAAATGATAAATATCGACCACAGTGTTCAAGTGAAATGGCAATAAGGCACCAACCAAGAACCCGTAACAGTGTAGGCAAAAACCCCAAAACACACTGTGAGTAAAATAATTGAAATAGATTTATTCCACCACACAACAGCGACAAAAAAAGCAGCAAAAAACACTTGGACTGTAGTGGATAGTATGCCACTGTGAATATCATTGGGGCCACTATTGTACACATTTATGACCCTGTTCTCCCCTGACACATGCAGTGGTGGGCAGCCAATCACATATCTGGTGGTTACTGGTGTAGGTGATTTGGAATGTGGTATGGTACTCCGGTTTTGACACTGGTGTTCACTCCATGCCTTTGTCACCAGGCACCTGTTGCAATACATCTGTACACATGTGCCTCACTCAGAATTTATATACATCTCTCTCTCTCTCTATATATATATATATATATATATATATATATATCTATGTGTAGATGTGTATATATATGTATGTAGATGTATATATATGTATGTATGTATATATATATATATATCTATATGTATATATATATATATATATATATATATATATATATATATATATATATGTCTGTATACATATACACATATATATTGATGTACATATATTGCTATAGATGTGGAGGGGGGGGACACAGAGGGGGTGAGAGTGACAGAGGGGGTGGGATAGGGTGTGTTGAAGGTCGTCATATACAGTCATATCTGTAGATAGTCAGATCAGTCTGTCTATGTATATGTATCTACATATATCTATATCTGTATGTGTGCAATACATATATATGTTTGTACAATATTCTAGCTACATCTGTCTATGTATTCCTACATCTCTCTCTCTATGTATACATATATGCATGTCATATATATATATATATATATATATATATATATATACACACACACACACATACATATGTTGACATACATACGTATCCATATGATACAGGTATATCAACATGTTTGTCTACCATACTGTATACACACACTAACATACTGCTAAACATACATAACTGCGAAACCTACTTTGTACATGGCACTACAACCTACAATCAACCAACATTGATATGTGCACATAGATGCTCTCACATACAAATGTATGTACAGCCTTCACTGACAGTTGCTGTATGTCCCCTGCCCTTTACACATCTTCATATACATATGGATACAGACCAATGACACATATGGAGGGTTCACAGTATGTAGACCTTTATAGTATTACTTTACATTACCTGTGTTTGTCACAGCTGCTTGTGTTGCCGTCTTGTTCTCTGTCCTGCTGCTCCACTTCCCAGTTGTCAGCTTTCAGGTGGCTGTTACTGAACAATTTGTTTGTGTCTGCTAAATTGCAATTTTCTCTGTCTCTCTCCCTCTCTCTCTCTGTCTCTCACGTCCTTCTCAGGGTGCAATGAAAGTATTGCATGTGTGGACTGGGAGTACATACTTTTGTAGGTATCTGCATATGCCCATGTGATGGCCTCTGCACCAATTGTTTGCCAGCATTTGCTAATTGCATGCAGCCAGTTGTGTACTGATTGCAGTTCTCACTGTGATTTCAGAACAGTGCTATAAAAAGGTATGTGAGATAGGTGTAGCCCTTTCATATTTTAAGGGCAGGGACCATGCTTTTATGCTGTGGACAATGTTCTGTGAGTGTAAAGGTTGGTATCTCTCTCATATTTCCAGGTGTGTTGTAGGTTAACATTCCTCTATTCATTTCTCCAGATGTCCTTCAAGGATGCATCTGCAGTCAACACATATGGGTTGTCCTGCCTCAGGCAGCCCTTCGGTCGGCCGGATTCCAAAGTCTGGGTCCGGCGTCGGCTGAAGTCGCCCCTTCCCGACGCCAGAGCCTGGGGTATAAAAGCGTTAGCCGACGCCATCTTCCTCAGTCTTTCTTGCCGCGTGGTGCCCAAAGCAGAAGCAGTTCGCAAGTGCCGGTCGGCCAGCTCCTGTAATTCAGCTAAACCGAAGACTTCAAAAGCTAAGTACCCCGTTGGGGACTCTTTCTTGCCTCAGCCGATGTCAGATAAAATTAATTGCTTAATTTGTGGGAAACAAATACCTCATAAGGATTTCCACTCTTACTGCCTACCTTGCCTAGGCCCAGACCACGACGTCTTGGCCTGTTCCGCCTGTGCTTCCTTCAACCGACGCACTCTAAGACGTAGGTCGGAGTTTGCAGAGGAATTTTTTGGGGCAAGTTTTGCTTACAAAATGCCGTCAGAGACTCCGACTTCACATTTAATAAAGAAACGGAAGGACAAGGACAGACACCCGCGGTCCGAGGTTTCGGCTGAAACCACGGCCAGGCCTACTGCGAGTGTCTCTGTTTCGGCTGAAACCGAGTCCTTAGTACTACCGTCCACCGAAACCGTACAACCGACAACCTCGGCCCCGGAGGCCACTACTGTCTCAGTTGTTGAATCTCCTTTGGAATCTGGTGTCCAGGAATCTTCCGACACCATTCCCTTAGACAAAACTGCACCAGCACGTGGTGCAGCCAGGCCTCCTGCATCCATGTCTGTTAAGGCATTCTCTAGGGCTAAAGCTGCTAAACACTCAAAATCTATGCCTCCCAGGGTTATCCCTCAGGGACCCACTACAGGTTCTCAGATCCTTAGTCTAGCAGAGGACCTTATTTCATTAATTAGGGGCTCTCAGCCTCATCTGGACAGGGGCTCTCAACCTCCTACAGAAAAAAGGCCCATGGTTGAGCCCTCTGATCCCCTCTCCTCAGATGAGGCCTCTGATGGCTCTGCCCTCTCGGACTACCAGGAGGAGGCTTTTTCGGCCTACGAGGATTCAGATGCAGAGGAATCTATCCCTCGCCTCCCCTCCTGAAGAACTGTCTTTTGGGGAAACTCTGCACACTATGAGGGAGCATTTCCAATGGCAGGGCCAGGAATTCTCTGATTGCAGGAAGAGATTAAGGACCTTCTTGCATTTGCCTCAGCATAGACCTTTGGCTATTCCCCCTGTTTTGAATGTCATTGATGATGTGTACTCTGAATCTAGCACAACCCCTGACACTCTCCCTCCGGCTCCTGCCAAACCCGATAGGTACTCCAGGGTCCCTGAATCACATCTTTTCCTTTACAAGGCCCACTCTGCTGATCCAGAAACTATTTCCCAGGGCCCTAAAGGGGTTGCAGCTGTCACTACAAAAAATCCACTCCCCTCTGAAAGGGAGTCCAGGGCTTTAGAGCGATGGGGTAAAAAAGTGTATACTTCTGCTACCCTTTCTATGAGGGCTTTAAACTGCCAATTTCATATGATACAGTACCAAGAATATTTGTTAGATGAATTGCATAAAAAGCTGTCTTCACCTGAACCCCTAGATCGCAAATCACTTCAGGATCTGGTACATAACTCTCAACAGGTTAGCAACCATTTCTTGCAGTGTGGTTATGATGCATTGGAAGCTTCATGTAGGTCAGCAATGACAGGTGCAGTCATACGTAGGCATGCTTGGCTGAAGGAACAATCTCTGCCAGACCATGTTAAAGCAAAGCTTCTGGATGCTCCACTGGAAAAGCAAAAGTTATTTTGCTCCACTGCTCAGCAGGTCTTAAAGAAAATTGAAGAAAAGGCAAAATCTGTACAAACAGTCAAAGATTTTATGCAAGTCCAACCACCAAGATTCAGCAGAAATTGGCCTTCCAAGAACTGGTCCTTTCCAGACACAGACAGATTTCAGAGAGGCAAGAACAGGCATGCCAGAGGGTAGAGGGCAAGCTAGAGGCTCCTACAGAGGACGTCAATGGCAGCCTCCCAACCAGAGAGGTAGTGCAGGGCCTACAACTGCTGCACAAGGACAGACTCAATGACTTTACCTTGACTCCGCCAACCAGGGCTCAATTGGAAGCACCTTTGGGCGGAAAGCTTTCCTTATTTTCAGAAAATTGGCACATTATTACAAGGGACAAATGGACACTACAAATAATAGACAAAGGATACAGGTTCCATTTCCACACATTACCGAAAAGAAAAGGCATGCCAGACCTGCCACCAAATCAAAGGGCAGAGGCTTTGAAACAAATCTCTAACTTAATGAAAATGAAAGCAATAGAAAAGATTCCTCTCGCAGAACAAGGCCAAGGATTTTATTCCAGACTCTTCCTTGTTCCAAGAAAAGAAAAGCAATGGAGGCCTATTCTGAACTTGTCCGCACTAAATACTTACCTCATTGTGCCAAAATTCAAAATGCTGACTCTGCAGCAACTCCTTCCCATGCTGGGCAAGGGGTCTTGGCTGGTAACTCTCGACCTCAAGGAGGCATACCTGCATGTCCCTATCAGACAAAGCTGCAGAAGACACATCAGATTTCTTGCAGGTTCAGAGCATTATCAATTCTCAGCATTGCCCTTTGGCTTATCTACTGCACCCAGAGTATTCACAAAATGCCTGCATCAGTAATTGCACACTGCAGACTTCAGGGGATGCAAATATACCCGTATCTGGACGACTGTCTTATACAAGCGGACAGCCAACAAATTTTGGTAAAACACTTAAATTATGCCATCTATCTTCTTCAGGCCTTGGGATATACAGTCAGCATGCAGAAGTAAAGACTTGTACCATCCCAAAGAATAACTTTTCTGGGTGCGGATCTAGACACAACCACCCAAATGGCTTTCCTCACAGAAGAAAAACAAAACCAACTACCGGATTACTTCAAAAACCTGTCAAGACAAACTCAGCTGACTGCAAGGAAAATCCTGCAGGCCCTGGGTTACATGGCTTCTTGCATTCTTCTGATTCCTCAAGCAAGGCAACATATGAGGAAACTCCAATGGTACCTAAGGAGTTTATGGACTCAGCACAGTCACAGCTTGGAAACTTTGATACCACTCATCCCATGCCTTCAAAGGGAATTTCTGTGGTGGGCTCAAGCAAGCCAGTCAAACAGAGGTTTGCCCTTCAGCAAACCAATATCTAACCAAACCATTACAACGAACGCTTCAGACCACGGATGGGGAGTGCACATGGAAGAAAGATGCATTCAAGGTCTATGGTCACAAAAGGAGCTACGCATGCACATAAACCAAAAGGAAATGCTGGCAGTGATACATGCAGTTGAGGCCTTCAAGTTATTTCTACATCAGGGCCACCTGCTAATAAGGACAGACAACACTACAGTTATGTGGTACATAAACAAGCAAGGAGGCACCCATTCCTACCCTCTTTGCAGACTGGCAATGAATCTATGGGAACTTTCCTTGACTCTCAATATACATCTGCAATCCCAGTTTGTACCAGGAAAGGACAATATACTGGCGGACAGCTTAAGCAGGAACACCATGGATGCACACGAATGGATGCTGCACCCAGACATCTTCCATCAGATAGCACAATCATGGGGGAGACCGGACATAGACCTCTTTGCCTCCCCACACAATCATCAGCTGGAGAAATTCTGCTCAAGGACATACCACCCACAAGCATGGAAAGTGGACGCCCTCTCTTTCAGCTGGAGAACTCTAACAGTGTATGCATTCCCACCTCTTCCATTAATGACCAAGGTCTTACTGAAGATCAGGGCAGAGCAGCCAAGAGTGATTCTGATAGCTCCGGACTGGCCAAGACAGCACTGGTACCCATTGCTAAAGAGCATGTCACGGACAAAACCATGGCTTCTGCCACAATGGCCGCTTCTCCTGACGCAGCACAATTACCAAACTCTGCATTCCAACTTGAAAACATTACAACTAGCTGCCTGGAAAATACCTGGACTCATCACCAGGATAAGCTATCCAAGAGAGTGAAAGATATCATCATGGAAGCTCGCAGGCCTTCCACAAGGAAAGCAGCAAAATGGAAAAGATTTCACACCTGGAGCACCTCAAAGGGCCTAGATGCAACAGTTATGAACATGGCACATATCCTGGAATATTTGGCAGAAATGCTCCACAATGGCCTGTCTTACTCTTCCATTAAAATTCGTGCTTCAGCAATTTCAGCAGAGTACAATACTGATCCACCTGTCTTCTCTCATCCTCTGCTAAGACAGTTTCTAAGAGGAATTAAAAACATCAATCCTCCAAGGAAACCACCAGTGCCTACTTGGGACCTTAACTTCGTGTTGGAAAAAACTAACATTGCCTCCCTTTGAACCAGCAGCATCTGCAGAACTACAGTTCCTCTCTTGGAAGACTGCCTTCCTTCTGGCCATAGCCTCAGCAAGAAGAGTATCAGAGTTACAGGCCCTCATGGCAGTACAGCCATTTCTTATTTTTCATCAAGACAGAGTCTCATTGAGAACCAATCCTTCATTTATGCCAAAGGTGGTATCTAGGGTCTCATTAAACCAAGCTATTCACCTGCCTACCGTCTTTCCAAATCCACAAAACAAAGGGGAAAAGCTTCTGCACACCCTGGACATACACAGACAGTTGCGCTACTACTTGGACAGAACTAAAAATTACAGAAAAACTGACCAATTGTTTGTAGCATATGCTGCTGGTGCACAAGGAAAAGCAATTTCAAAACAGACAGGGAATTGCATTCGTTTCTGTTACTCTTTTCATGGAAAAACTGTACCAGCGAACATTAGACCTCATTCGACCAGAGCCACAGCCACCTCCACAGCCTTAAGAGGGGTAGCTACCAAGGACATTTTAGTAGCTGCTACATGGAGCTCTGTGCATACATTTTCCAAGCATTACAACTTACCTTTATATTCCAGATCCAGAGCAGGCTTTGCTACGGCAGTCCTGCAGGGCATTTTAGCTACCCCATCCTTTACATAGATCCTCCACCCCCAGATTGGCTATGGTATTCTACCCATATGTGATGACTGCAGATGCATCCTTGAAGGACATAGTACAGTTTCCTACCTACCATAAATGTAGGTGTCCCGATAGGTATGCATCTGCAGTCAGGTTTACCCTCCCTCCTTCCCCTCTGTGGTATTTCTTGGGTACATTCCCCTCTCATAGCTAGCTGGGGTTATCTATTATGGTGCATTTGTTTTTATATATGTATATATTTTTGTGCATGTTTGGAATTTATTGCATTTCTCCAAATTTAGCCTTCCTTAGAGGGCACCTGGCATCTGGGGCAAGAAAAACTGAGGAAGATGGCGTCGGCTGACGCTTTTATACCCCAGGCGCTCTGACGTTGGGGAAGGGGCGACTTCAGCTGACGCCGGACCCAGACTTTGGAATCCGGCCGACCGAAGGGCTGGCTGAGGCAGGACAACCCATATGCGATGACTGCAGATGCATACCTATTGGACATCTACATTTATGGTAGGTACAAAACTGTACTTTTCCTGTACTAACTGTGTATGTACACTGACACCTACAACTACTACTACTGTTAATGTGTGTGTGTGTGCTTTCCTTTCACTTTTGCTTGCACTTTGTTGTTAAGGCTTCAATATTTGCCCTTTACAGTCATTACTTGTATGCCTGCTAGGTGTCCTGACTGTAGTGTGCTGCTGTAGCTTTCCTATTTTCCATGTATATTCACACCTTGGAATGCTTGCTATATCTGCTAGGGTTTTACAGCATGCAGTGTGGTCTGGCCATGGTGTGGGCCTTGACATCTATTAGGGTATTTGTTTATGCTGCTGAGCAGGCCCCAGAGACTTTCAGGTTCGTCTGTTATCTGCCTCATGGAATGGCACATATCAGTGGGGTACACCCATTAAAATGTCTGGTATGCTGCAGTTGTGACTGTGGGTTAGCATGAGCATATGTATTACTACACTTTTTCTGCCATGCAAGTGGTGAATACTTTCAGGACTCCATAGTTACCATTGCATGTGTTACACCTTTCTGCCTACTGTTTGTACATTTCACATGTAGTCTGTGGGGCATCCCTGTAAGTCATTCACTGTTGCTATGTCTAGGCTCTTAACTATTCAAATATGGTGGTGTCAGACCGGTCATGTGTACAGATATTTGCAGGTTGTCCACATTTCTGCCTCATATTTTGGTCAATATCTCATATTTTGGTCAATATCTCATGCACACATTTTTCTGGCAAATCACTCTGGGCTCAAGTCAGAATATGGTGACAAACATTCAAGTTTCAGACTTCATACCCTTCCAAACATCCCACAAAATGCAGACCCTGTTACTCTCTGAACTGTCTGCATTTGTTGTAACATTATATGTTCTTCATCTCACATTGCTGCAGTCCTAACACTTGGGTAGTCCGCTGTCCCTCGGTCGGCCCGAATATCAGAGTATAAGGCTGACGTCGGTCAAGGCGCATTTGACTGACATCAGAACGTCAGGGTACAAATGCGCATGACCGTCATATCCTCAGTCTTTTTTGCCGCATGGTCCGATGCAGAAGCAGTGTTGCAAGTGCCATTCGGCGTTCTGAAATTTTTCGAATTCGGAGTTTCAGACCAAAGTCAGAGTTGGTTAAGTACCCGTTAGAATATTTTGGTTTTTTCTTGCCTCAGTGGTTTACCGGATGTCAGAAAAAGTGAATAACTGTATTTCTTGTGGGAAACGGATACCGCATAGGGATTATCATAATTTGTGTATACCTTGTTTGGGACCTGAGCACGACGTTGTTGGGTGTCGCTTTTGTGCTAGGTTCAATAAACGCACTATTAAGCGAAGGTTAGATTGTGCCAGGTTGGTCTTTGGGAAGCGGTGCAATTACAATATGCCGTCGGATGCTCCGACGCCGGCTTCCTCAAAGAAGCGCAAAGACAAGGCAGTCAAACCTAGGTTAGAGGAGTCGTCCGAACCGGACGCCGGTTCTTTAGAGACGTCAGTGGAACCGGTGGTTCCGACGGAGGCCTCTGGAGTCCCAGGGAGAAACTTTGATTTTACAGGATGTGGCCTCCCAGGAGGCAGGTCAGGCTGCAGGGGCTTCTCAGATAACTGTACTCCCCTCCCTTCCTAAGGTGTCTAGGCCCTCTTTCTGTTTCCAAGGCTTCTCCTAGAGGCAGGTCTAGTTTAGCTTCTGTGGGTGTCACTCCTAGTTCTTCAGGTTCTGTGCCCAAGAAGCACATGCTTAAAATGGCAGAAGATTTAATTACTTTAATTAGAGGCTCTATGCCCCCTCCTGATAAGAGGCCTAGGATGGAACCAGTGTTGGGGATTATGAGCAGGCTTCGATGTGTCTGAGTCTTGCTGAAGACTTGCAGGAGTATTCTCCTTATTCGGATTCTGATGTGGATGATTCTACTCCTTCTGCTTCTCCTCCTGAGGATTTTTCTTTTTCAGAGACTCTTCATTCCATGAGAGAGCATTTTAAATGGGAAGGTCAGGACTTCTCTGATTCCAGGAAAAGGCTTAGGGAATTTTTGTTTTTACCCCAGCATAGGCCTTAGGCTATACCTCCTGTTCTGAATGTGGTGGAAGATGTGTTTGCAGAGGCTTCTCTTAATCCTGATTCTTTGCCTCCTGCGCCTGTTAAACCAGATAGGTATTACAGGGTGCCTGAAGCTCATAAGTATCTTTTAAGAGTCCTAGGGCAGACCCAGAAACTGTTAGCCAGGGGCCTAAGGGTGTTAAGGCTTCTGTTGTCAAGAATCCGGTTCCTGCAGATAAAGAGGCTAGGGCCTTGGATAGATGGGGAAAGAAAGTTTATACTTCTTCCACTCTTGCCATGAGAGCTTTGAATTGCCAGTTTCACATGTTGAAATATCAGAATTATCTCCTTTCACAATTGAAGTCTAAGGTTGATGCTCTGGCAGAAGGTATTGATTGTAAAGAGTTACAAGATTTAGTGCATGTTTCTGAACAGGTGGGTAAGCATTCTTTGCAATGTGGTTTTGATGCTGTACAGGCCTCGTCTAGGGTGGCTGCCACTGGGTCAGTTCTTCGCAGGCATGCCTGGCTGAGGGATCAAAATTTATCTGACCATGTTAAAACAAGGATTTTGGATGCTCCTTTACAATCTGATGTCTTGTTTGGTTCTCCTGTTGAAGCAGTTTTAAAGAAAATGGAAGACAAGGCTAAGTCTATGCAGACTGTTAAAGATTTTTTGCAGGTTCAGCCTCCAAAGTTTAGTAGAAATTGGCCTACTAAGGGTGGACGTATCCTTCTTATGATTCCCAGTCTAGGGGTAGATCTAGACGTGGCAGGGGCAGAGGTCAGGGCTCTTTCAGGCCTAGAACAGGGAGTTCTCCTGCACAGTCTTCGGGTGAGGGCAGGGGTCAGTCCTTTCGTAAACAGACCCAATGACCTACCTTTCCAGCTGCCAGAACCTTCTCGCCTGGCAGCACCTTTGGGAGGAAGGTTGGCACTTTTCAAAGAAAATTGGAGTATAATTACCCAAGACAGATGGGTATTGGATATCATACACCACGGTTACAGGTTTTATTTCCATACCTTGCCTCCTTTCAAAGGCATGCCAGACATTCCTCCTCAACAAAGAATAGAGGCTCACAAGCAAATTTCTCTGTTACTCCAAATAGGGGCCATACAGCCGGTTCCTATACCAGAAAGGGGCCTAGGATTTTATTCTCGCCTGTTCCTAGTACCAAAGAAGGGGAACACGTGGAGACCAATTTTGGATTTATCTATCCTCAACACTTATCTGGACATTCCCAAGTTCAAAATGTTGACGTTACAACAGCTTTTACCTCTACTGGGCAAGGATCACTGGATGGTAACTTTGGATCTCAAGGAGGCTTACCTCCATGTTCCTATCAGACTAAGTTGCAGGAAGTATCTGCGTTTGGACTGGGACTTCTCACTATCAGTTCTCTGCATTGCCCTTTGGCTTATCTACTGCCCAGAGTATTCACGAAAGTTCTGGCTCCAGTGATAGCTTTCTTCAGGCTAAAAGGGATACAAATCTATCCTTATTTGGACGATTGCCTGATTTTGGCTCAAGGAAGGACGAGCTTCTTCATCATTTGGATTATGTGATAGCAGTGCTAAGATGCCTGGGGTATTCTGTGAACGAAATAAAGTCCAGTCTAGTACCCTCTCAAGACATGTGCTTTCTGGGTGTAAGACTGAATACAGCATCCCAGATGGCCTTTTAACCCCGGACAAACAAAAGAATCTTTCCCTTTACTTCCATCAACTATCTCTTCAGTCCGGGCTGACTGCAAGGACAGTCCTTCAAGCCTTAGGGTTCATGGCATCTTGTATTCTGGTGCTTCCCAATGCCAAACTGCATATGAGGAAGCTGCAATGGTATCTCAAAAATGTATGGACACAGCACTGCCAGGATCTGGACACTGTCATTCAAATAATACCTTGCATTCAAAAGGAATTTTTGTGGTGGGCTCAGGAATGTCACCTAAACAAGGGACTCTCTGTGACCCGGCCAGAGGCGAGTCAGATTTTAACGACAGATGCCTCAGACAAAGCTTGGGGAGCTCATCTAAATGGAAAGTGGATACAAGACAAGTGGCCTGTCAGACTACAGCATCTACATATCAACTTGAAGGAGATGTTAGCAGTCCAGTTTGCATTAATAGCTTTCAAGGACAGGTGTTGATTCTAACAGACAACACAACTGTCATGTGGTACATCATCAAGCAGGGGGGAACACATTCTTATCCTCTATGCAGGCAAGCAATGATTTTGTGGGAGACTGCTCTCAGTTTACAACTAAATCTTCAGGCAAGGTTTCTGCCGGGAGCACAGAACTCCTTAGCAGATGTGTTAAGCAGACAAATCATGGATCCCCACGAGTGGAAACTGGATCTTCATGTATTTCAGAAATTGACAGTGTCATGGGGAACTCCAGACATAGATCTGTTCGCTTCTCCACTAAACCACCAGCTGCCAAAGTTTTGCACGAAGAGGTTTCATCCCACAGCTTGGAAAGTGGATGCTCTTTCTTTCAGTTGGAAAAATCTCCATGTGTATGCCTTTCCACCTCTGCCTCTCCTCCCAAAGGTACTTCTGAAGGTCAGACAGGACAAGCCAAGGATGATTTTGATAGCTCCAGATTGGCCTCGACAGCACTGGTACCCATTACTGAGAAGTCTAGTACGGAAGCCTCCATGGCCTTTGCCTTTGATTCCACACCTGTTGTCCCAGGAGGACAGTCATTTGCTCAATGTCAAACTTCACACTCTTCACCTAACAGCCTGGCATATTCTGTTTTGAACCATAGAGGGTCTCATCTTCCACAACAAGTTTTGAATGTGATTTTGGAAGCTAGAAGGCCTAGTACAAGGAAAGTGTACGCAGATAAATGGAAGAGATTTTTGTTTTGGAGTGCAGCAAAGGATTTGGATGTTTCTGAGCCTAATTTAAGTGTGGCTCTTCAATATCTTACTGAGTTATTGGACAAAGGTTTGTCCTTCTCTTCTATTAAGATTCATGCTGCAGCAATTTCAGCTCACTACGACTGTGACCCACCATTGTTTTCTCATCCTTTGTTCAAGCAATTTCTTAGAGGGGCAAAGAATATAAGACCCCCACGAAGAGCTCCTACTCCTGCTTGGGATCTCAATTTTGTGTTGGAGAAACTCACTCTACAACCTTTTGAGCCTGCAGCTACTGCTGAGTTGAAATATTTGTCATGGAAGACTGCTTTTTTGTTGGCCATTACCTCTGCAAGAAGGGTTTCTGAATTGCAGGCCCTTATGGCAGTTGAGCGTTTCTTAATTTTCCATAAGGATAGGGTATCTTTACGTACTAATCCTTCCTTTATGCCTAAAGTGGTTTTAGTGTGGCTTTAAACCAAACTATTCATTTGCCTACTTTTTATGCAAATCCCCAAAATAAAGGGGAAAAGATTTTGCACACTTTAGATGTACACAGGCAGTTGCCATATTATTTGGACAGAACTAAAGGGTTCAGGCAATCTCAGCAGTTATTAGTTTCTTTTGCTTTGTGTTCTCAGGGCAAGCCCGTGTCAAAACAAACTATTTCTAAGTGGATTGGGTTTTGCATTGCTTTCTGTTATTCCCATCATGGCAAAGAGATTCCAGCTGGGATTAGGCCTCATTCCACTAGGGCTACTGCCACTTCAACAGCTTTTTGAGGGGTGGCAACTAAGGATATTTTGGAGGCAGCTACTTGGAGTTCAGTGCATACTTTCTCTAGGCATTACCACCTTCCACTGTACTCTAAATCCAGGGCTGGTTTTGCCACTGCTGTTTTGCAGGGCATTTTGGCAGCTCCTGCTTCATTATAGTTTAGCCATCCTCCCTTACCTCTGCTTTGGGATTCTACCCAAGTGTTAGGACTGCAGCAATGTGAGATGAAGAACATAGTACAGTTTTGTACCTACCATAAATGTAGATGTTCGAAGATCCACATTGCTGCAGTCCAATTTACCCTCCCTCCTTCCCCTCTGTAGTTTGAGGCGGTGGTGTGGGCTGGGTTATCAATCTGAGGTATATTGTATATGTTGTTTATATTGTACATATTTTTAGTGTTAGGTTGGTTGATTGTTTGGTTGTTGTCTATGGGTTTTGACCTTTCTTTTTAGGGTCTTCTGACATCTGGGGCAAGAAAAGACTGAGGATATGACGTCGGTCATGCGCATTTGTACCCTGACGTTCTGATGTCAGTCAAATGCGCCTTGACCGACGTCAGCCTTATACTCTGATATTCGGGCCGACCGAGGGACAGCGGACTACCCAAGTGTTAGGACTGCAGCAATGTGGATCTTCGAACATCTACATTTATGGTAGGTACAAAACTGTACTTTGTAATGTGTCCCTGGTTTTGGGCCTTTGCTCCACATATTTCATTACTTGGTCCAGATGTGTTCCTGTAAGAGGTTGTGGGCAGTTATTATCCTGCTGTGAGTATGTGTGTGGCTTGCAAGGTGCTATAGTGACATTATTACCTACTAGCTACCATCTAGCATGGCTGTTTCTGTTCACACACTACTATTTTGGAAATCCACTAGTTTTGATAGTAATTCTAGATGGCATGCTTTGTGTACTACACATCTATATTCCCTTTACATTCATTCCTACTATTACATGATATATTTATTTTAGCGCAATGTTCTTGCATAAGAGTCATGGCTTAGTGGTAAGTCATGCAGACTACTGTTTCCAAGGTCCTGGGTTCGGGACTGCCAGTGGGATTTTATTTTGCTTCTGAACTGTGACTACAAGACCTGTCAATCAAAGTGACTAAGGCACTTTTAAGCAGTTGTAACCGTGTTAGCGCTGGTTTGCGCGGAGCTCAAGCATGCGCACTGGCGTTTAGCTCCCCGCACACCCGCTTACAACCGCTTAAACGTGCTTACTCTTGCGCACACCCGCGCTATTTCCTTTGAAAGAAAATGGGGGAGACAGGAAAGTGGTGAAAAAGGGGTCACAAAGAGGGCAAGACAGTAGGGAAACAAGCTTGGGATGTGCAGGAGGGATGTAGGTAAGGCCCATAGCTGCCCATTTCTTCATCAGCAACAGCTGTGCTTATGTATGTAATTTGGTGTGACATTTGAAACCTTCCACCCCTGAGAGAGGTGTCAGGACAACAATAACAATTGTAATTGATAGGTTCCATGTCCAGCAGACGTGTGCGGAATGGGCAGCTATGTATGGGGCGTAATTTTTTTGTGGGTACAGAGTGCCCTTTTTTTTTTTTTTTTTCAGGTGAGAGTGGTATGTCAGGTGAAGGAAGTCGGTACAGCTGGGGAGGTAGGTTGGGTAGGTAAACAGACAAGACAAACAAGACACATACAGGGGCGGTGTATGACATGTGTGGGGGGGGTTACACAATTGACGGGGACGGAGGTTTGGATATCCAGAGCCCATGAGCCCACAGATGGCAACAGTGGAACTGATATCCCCACCCATAGGCAGTTGCCACTGTTCCTTCACTGCCCAGGATGGGGCTGTGCTGGGGGCTGTGTAGGCGGGGCAACAGGCATGCCCTTTAGTTGCGCCATCCATGCCTCGAGCTGGCATAGGGGCTCGAGAACAGAGTCCCGAATCTCCCTACGCACCACAGTCCGGACGCTACGGAGAGTGAGTGGTGGTTCTCCTCCGGCCACA
The DNA here is from genome assembly GCF_019279795.1 of Protopterus annectens. Taxonomy (NCBI): domain Eukaryota; kingdom Metazoa; phylum Chordata; order Ceratodontiformes; family Protopteridae; genus Protopterus; species Protopterus annectens. The sequence goes on along the minus strand of NC_056729.1, from coordinate 1,233,501,617 downwards.
CTTGCAGGGGGGGGTGTGAGCCGTATCCCCTGCAGCGCTTCCACCCTCAGGTGGCACAGGGCCACCAGAGGAGGGTCCGGACTCGGCACTAGTGCCAGGTGCACTCGACAGCTGAGGTGGGAGAGGTGGGTCTGCTGGAACCCGCCTTCCCTGTCGTCCTATGTTTTGCATTATGTCATGACAGTTTGGGTTAGTGACATATAATACCATTCACAATTAGTTGTAACAGCATGCATTAGTATTCCCAAAACACCCAGATATTCACACCATTGAACAGCGTGCATAACACATGCATAATTTGAACAGAAATACACAGTCCAACAACATGCAGGGTTAATTGATGGCAACAGGCCATCAGGTGTGGATGTATGAACAGGGCAGATGCATCAACGGACATGCAAATATATATGACCCAACAGGACAAACGTCCAGGGGTGTTAATTGTGACTGCACATACCATTTTCACGTGGAATGGGTTATATGTGGTTATAGGGTGGGGTAAAGAAAGTAATATTAACACCTTCGAATAACAATACATATGCTGTACATTTGTAATAGCTACAGTTATATACACACTACTGTTCTGACTACAGTTTCCTATATGATAACTATTTCAACTTGGTGATAGGACTGTTACTGCAACATCAATATACATTTTATGGTTCTTCATACACATTCATATCTAGCTTTGTTCAGCTACATCATCCTGCTACATTTGCTTTATGTAGCTGTAGACAAGTGTGGCTGTTTGGTATATCAGACAATCATCCTATCTGCATATTGCAGACTGAGAGCAACATATCCAGATTTTGGGATACACATTCCAGATGCAGCAACACTTTGAACAGATTTTGCTGTTTGGTTTTGAATCTCACATGCATTTCATTCCGTCTCGACTGCAGTATACTTTATTCAGGGGTTATTACTACTGTATTGCTGGATTTATGACACTTTCTCACACTCTCTCACTTGCTTTCATTTTACTATTCAGGATGGTACTTACTTCTAGGCTTTATTGACATGTTTTACCTGTAGTTATTACAATCCTTTCCGGCAGTCTCACTTCTGTCATGTTTCAGTATTTCACACATGTGATTTCATCATCTTCTGCAGCTATACTTTTCAGCCTGTTGCAGGTTGTGTACTATTTTCTTACAGGTAGGGCATTTTTATTTCAGAATATATGTCAGACAGTTTCATTTTTCGGTTTAATTTACAGGCTGAAATACACTTTTGTAATCAAGCAATACTTGCATACACTTTCACACTGTTACTTGCAGATTTTATTCCTTACTGACTACACTGCACTCTTTTGCTGACTGTCATACTTTTATATTTCTTTACAGTTACTGTCAGTGGATTACTGACCTGCCTGGTGGCGCAACCGCACCAGCCTATCACCATAGGCTCTGCGGTTCGCAGAACGGACACCTGCAGCTGTAATATAAATGAAGTAATATTGGAATACACATCTCCATAATATCAGCTAGTTTAATTTCTTACATACATAATTAAATGTTACTTACTCAGTAGTGGGGCGTTGGGTGTTTGCCGGGCCTCCTGGATCCAAAGGTTCAGTTGGTCCTGCTTGCGTCTCTTCAGGTCCGCATAGTGTTGACGGACCTGCTCACCAGTCCTTGGAAATCCTGTGGCACTGGTGAGATCATGAGCCAACCGGTCCCACGCCTCGGCCCTGTATGCTCCCCAGAGGACCTGGCCCTGCATGAGTTGGGCCTCATGATTATGGACTAGGAGCCAGACCATGTACCTGGACTCCTCAACACCCCACCTCTGTGCTCGAAAGCAACTACCCTCTCCTACTCCTGTCATTCTGCCTGCAGGTCAGTTCTACAATCGTTTATGCTGTGTATTCCCGCCTATGGGGCTTATATAGTCCGTTTTTCCCGCACATATCTGTGATTGGCCATTTTGGAATTGTATCAACTTCATTCCTATATATTAGCTATTATTGCATTTCTAGGTACTGCTGTCATGGCTTAGTGGTTTGGTACCTTGACTATGGTGTATAGTATCCTGGGATCGAACCTGGCCACTGCTTTTTATTTTTCATGACTGTCTAGACTTGCTGAGGGGTGTGTCTGTGTAAAGGCAGTTTTGATACGGCTTGCTCAACGTTGCCAGTCGGTTAGCTTGTTTGCACGGTGCGCAGCTCCGCGCAAACGGGGTACGCTGGTTTAAGCCTCATTTGGCTATCAGCACGCATATTACGCTCAGCTCAGGTAGGGGCACATAGATTTAGCATGTTAAACCACCGCTCAGCTACGGGCACTCGTTTTGCACCAGTTAAACCACTGCTCATCTATGGGCAGATGCACTCACTCTGTTAAACTGTAGCTCAGCTATGAGCACATCTGGCATTTTTTCTTCTTTTGTTACCTCAGATGTCTTCAATATAAATGGGCTATTTCATTACATTTTACATAAATTGTTGTTTTATGTGTACATATTTGTCAGGGACTTGTTTCCTGCTTATTTTGAAAAAAAAAAAATTGGTGTTGTGGGGGCTCAAACCATGAATGCCTGCTCTTCAGCCAACATCTCTACCGCTACGCTATTGCTTCCTGGCTTATTTTGCATATTTAGTTCTTATATGCTTTCCCACTGACTGCTAACTGTAGCTGCGCTACAGGCACGCCCGCGCAAACGAGCGCACTCACAGTTAAACATCTTTACAATTAAAAAAAAAAAGTATAACATGTTCATTTATATATTTTCTATTCATAGTCTGTGGGGGCATGTGTTGTGTTGTGTTTATTCACATTTCCGTGGACTCTGTTGTGGGTGTTTACTTTGGGCACTTTTACACTTCTGGGGGCGTGTCCGCTTGCAGGGCTCAGCCTACGGACACGCCCCCTACTGTCTTACACGGACCGTGTTAGACTTAGGTGTGATTCAGCATGCTCTCATGAATATGCAGAGCATGCTGGCATCACTCCGTTTAACTGCAGCCTCCGTGTAAGAGTTATAACTCTTACACGGAGGCTTCGTGAATCCTTGCCCATGTTCATTCAGCACGAAGTTCAAGGCACATTCAAGACATGTTCTTTGTTTCAACATTTAATTTATTTTCAGGGACTCTGGAAAAAATATTGAAACAATGTTGGAATATTTTTGCCAGAGAAATATTGTTACAAAATGTTAGATTGAGATTCTCCTATAAGAGGGGATGAAATTTAAAATATTTTTTGGTGCGGGACATTTACAAGAAACCTCAGGTTAATTTATTAACCACCCTGGGATGTACCAGTTACAAAAAGATGTGGTAGATGTTCAGTTTGCCAATAATGTGTTTGACTCTCTACAAAATATAAATGAAAAGAGATTTCAGACGCAGGGTGTGTATTCATGCATGAGCACAGGTATCATATATGCATTAAGTTGCCCCTGTAAAAAGTATTATATAGGGGAAAAGTAAAAGAAGTTTAAATACTAGATATCAAGAATAACAGTCACAAGTCCAGTGGCTTGCCTCTTCAATGAAGTTCATGAAGGGAACTGTAGAGGTTTACAAGCCACAGTCCTAGAACAAGTTAAAATAAATTTTATGAGTGAAGAAAACAAAGTATATTTGCGTAAGAAGGAAGCAATGTTGATTTTAAAATTCAATACATTGTACCCTAAGGGGATGAAGAAAGAATGTAATTGGAGAAATTGTATTTGGCAAATGTTTTATTGATTTGTATCTGTTTAAATAGATAATTGAATAATTGGTATGTTGCAGATATTTTAAAGGTATAAAAGGGGAGGTAATATGAGACAAGGATGTTACTCTTTAAAGGCTAATGGTAGCCGATGCGCTACAGACATGCTATTTTGTTCATTTCATTGGGATTGTGATATTAAATTCATTGAATTTTTACACATTTGGTGAAGTCTTTCTTCAATGGACTACAATACAAGTGCTGTTATCTCTGGAGTGAGTTGTGGTTAAAATTTATAACCTGTACGACTGTCTTCTTAGTGGCCATTACCTCTGCTAGAAGAGTCTCAGAACTTTAATCCCTATCTTCTAAGCCTCCTTATTTTATTTTTCGTAATGATAGAGTATCTTTATGAACCAACCCATCCTTCCTTCCTAAGATGATGTCAGAATCCAGTATCAAACTGTCAGCCTTCCAGATTTCTTTCCAAATTTCACAAAGGAGAGTATATGATGCACCTATTGGATGCTCACAGACAGTTACATTTTTATCAACACAAAACAAAAAATTTTCAGAAAATCAGGCCAATTATTTGTCCCCTTTTCAGATTCAAAATTGGGCAAACCAATTACTAAAGTAGCCTTAGTCAGATTAACTGATTGTATTACCTTTGTTTATAATACATTGGGCTTGTCTTTGCCAAGGTCTGTGGCAACTTACTTAGTATTTTTATCCAGATCTTCCTTGGATGATGATTGTGCAGCTGCAACTTGGGCTAATCCTCTTTACAAATTGGATCTGGTCTCTAGGGGAAGAGCAGCCTTTGGCTCAATTGTGCTCAAGAATATTCTTCCTTAGAGTCCTCCCAGGATTTACGTAGCTGGCTACTCTGTCCAATTTGTTGAGGAATGAATGAAAATGACATCATCAGATAAAAAAGTTATGTACTCACTATAACTTTCCATCTGTGTTGTCCATTTTCATTCTTCAACTTCCCTGCCTGCAATCCCTCATACCAATTTGACTTCTGGAAGGATTAGAAGATGCTAAAGGAGCCAATGCTCCTTCATTTGAGCTCCAGATACTGTTGCCTCATGTCCCTGTTATTTATTAATTATTATATAGTCTAAAAGGTCAGAAAACAAGTTCTGAAGTATGGTAGGGGGAATAGTGCATTATGCCTAAAGGAGCTAGAGAGTTTCAGTATTCCACAAGCTGGAAAAAGCAGCAGAGTCGGATCTGAACCCATTTGTTGGGGAAGAATGGAAATGGACAACACAGATAGAACGTTATGGTGAGTACATAACTTTTTTATTTATTCTCTTGGATTTTTAATGTGATAAGCCTTGGGCACAACAGGTCTGAATCTCACGTTCTGTTTGTACTGACATAACTGGCCAAAGTACGATGTTTTGCACGTGACACTGCCCAAGTGAGGCTTTTAGAATATTGTCTATACTTCTCTCCTCAACTCATTTGGCACTGTTAGATTTGTTAAGAATAGGTTCATCTTCTGAAACCAACAAAAGTCATGTCACAGGAATTATGAGTACTCGATCGCCAAAATTTTCTGAGGCTGCTTAGGAGTCCCACTCCCCTTTTTCTTCCTAGCACTACAGTTTTTCTTTACCTCACATAAGAAATGGTTCAAGATAAAATGGCACCAGACTGCTCCTTCATTTTCAGTTATTCTGCCTTCATTTAGAGAATCAGGTTACTAGTATTTGAGTTTTTTCACTGTTTTCCCATTATGTTACCTTTATCACCCACATTCACTTTTTTGTTTAGTAATTTCTGATATTCTTTCATTTTTAAACACCTTACATTTTTACATTTTATACAATGATATGGGTACACATACATTAATAGAAACAGACCATATTAACATTTTTATGTTCATGCATACATGTGTATGTTTTTTTAATAATCATTGATGCCAGCATTATATAAATTGCTCAATTCTGACCTTCCCTTAAACTTCACTCTTCCTTTTGAACATTATTCTCCATGTATTTTCTCACAATTCAATTTATTTTGTGTGTAACTTGCTTCTTTCCTTCTCCAAAGATTCCACCTCCTCTTCTTTTATCTCATTTACAGTATTCACTCCTTTGATTGAAATTGGTGTAGAGTTGATTTCTATTTTTAAGCAATTGTATTTTTTTGTCAGTCAGTAATATTAAACTTTACAGTATTATCATGTCTGCATAATTCAGATTGTGTTCCTGCTCAAAACAATTTCCTTAATTAAAAAATGTTTTCCTCTAACATTTTTTCGAAGCACTTTCTAGGGGATTTCTGAAGTTTTCCACTTCATTACACTCCCAAGGAACATTTTCCAGATTCTCTCTCTCTTTTCCGTAACACTTCTAGTATTTGCTCTTTACTGGATGAAAAATTGTCTCTCTGTTCGGTGTATAAAAATAACTGTGTAAACACTTCCAAGCAAAAATCCTAAGCCTTCTGAAATTTTTTGCATAAGGCTATCGTAATGCCATTATACAAGGGTTCCCCAACCATGGATCTTGGTAATTATAGACCCATTAGTCTCTCTAGCCTTGTATGTAAAGCTGTGGAGCAAAGTAACTTGGATTTCATTAATCTGGACATTGAAAATCTCTCAACCCTGAACCCTTATCAATTTGGCTTTATTAAAGGAAGGCCCTGCCTCTTTAACCTCATTAATTTATTTGAAAGGGTAATTGAAACCATGGGTTGTGGTTTTGCATTGCATACAGAAAATCTAAACCTAGCCAAGGCCTTTGGCACTACTCACCTTCAAGTGTTATTGATAGACTTGTAAATCTGAATGTAAATCTTTGTGTTGTGAGATGGACAGCTAACTAGTTGTCTGACAGAGCCCACGTGGTTAGAATGGTAAGTACCATTTCTGAAAGCAAAACAGTTACCAGTGGTCTACCACAGGGCTTAGTTTTGGGTCCTCTCCTATTTGGCATATATTTCTCAGACCTTCAGGCCAGCACCTGTGGCCTATGGTTAACTGAATTTGCAGATGACTGTAAATTTGTTCGATCTTCAGCTGACTCGCACTTGCGCCAACATTGTCTCAAATTAAATTAAAAAAAATGTATTATTCATTTTGGTAAAAGAGTTTCACTTACCATACAGGAGCTGCACCTCTCCATTCAGACACTTTTGTAAGGTATCTGGTTATTCTTGTTGATAATTCCTTATTATTTGATTTGACCATCATGTCTCCACAGTAGTTCGGACAGCCTTTTATATATGGTCCATCTGATTTCCAAAGGCATCTCCACTAGATCCATTGACTTCCTAATTTCCCTTTACTTGTATCTTATCAGACCCATTATTGAATGTAATGCTAGTTTTGCCATGTATTTACCTAAACATATCACATAACTTGAGAGACCCTGGAGATTCATAACTGAAAAGATCAGTGGCCTTAAATATCTTAGTTATCAGGAGATGCTGGCAGGCCCTTTCTGTGCATTCAGTCACTTGCAGACTCATCCATGGAGGTCTATGCCTACCTTTTCATGCCATGAAAGATCCAACCGTATTTTATCTCCTATTCTTCACAGAGCTTTTGATGTCCTCTTCCCATGTTGCAGTATTCTTACTGTGGGATCCTCTGTCTCAGGTGTCCCGAATGTCCATCTCCTATGCAAATACTTAAGCCTGGGTGCTGCCAGGTGCATGGGATGTCACACGCAGGGCCTCAAACTGCATGCACAGACCTCAGAACTTCCCTGCTGCAGTCAAACATCAGATCGATTGCTTTGCTCTGAGCCCCTGAAGATGCCTTCAGATAAGTACCTCATTGGAGAAATTCCTTTTTCGTGCTTGAGTGTTGGTTGCTTGCTATTATTATTTAGCCAATGTCCACTAGAAAGGGGAAATGTATGTAGGTGCAGACGTCAGATTCCACACAAGGACTAGCATGAATGTTGTCTGTTCTGCTTAGGCCAAGAACACTATCACACCACCTGTAGCATCTGCCAGTCTTTCATACCTAAAACCCTTCATAGTCATCTGGCAGCCCTACAACTTTATCTCGCGAATTGGCGATTAAAGCGCTTAGCCCTATGTATGGCGTACCGTTTCTGCCCCTCCATCATCGGACATTCTGCCCAGCCACCGATTTAGGGGTTGAAGGAAATCCAATAGAACTGGCGATTTTCAGTGACTATCTTTGTGGAAGCTGCCTCGGAAACACCGGTAGGCACATCCTCTGAGGTTGTTCCGACATTGGCTTCGGCCAAGGTCGAGGGGAAACCAAGTTCCGCCGGACACCTGCCCACGGTCCAGGAATCGGAATCCTCTCCTACAGGCCAGACTCCTGATACTAGGAACTCTCTTTCCACTGAGTCTACTCCTATTAAGAGGAAGCAAAAAAGTAAACATCTGTCTACTTCTTCTGGGGACTAACCAGACTGGCATACTTTTTCTCTGTCTTTGGTTCAGGCTTTTATGGCTGTTAATCCTTCAGGCTCTCCTGCTGCCACATCACCTGCTCTCAGCCCCAGGCCAGCCTCAGCTGCTTCCATTTATCCCACTCTCACACAGGAGGAAGACTCCTCTTCTTTCTCATCAGATGTATCTGTTATCTACACCTCCCAGATAGCTTCTCCTCTGGATTACTACTCCCCAGATGAGGACTGCCTAGAGGGAGACTCACCCCCTGAAGACATTTCTTTTGGGGAAACAATTACTAAAATGAGAGAGTATTTCAAGTGGGATGCAACTCAAATGACCGAGGTTCAAAAGAGATATTTTGAACTACTTCAGGTGGAGTTATCCTCCCCCACTGCTATCCCTCCTGTGATTCCAGCCTACCTAGATGTATTTACATCAGCCTCAAAGACCCCAGAATCAGCCCCCAGCTCCCAAAAGACCTGACCTCTTTTATAAGGTTCTTTATGAGCATAAATTCCTCATTAAGCCACCAATGGCCGATTCTGCAGTCATTGCTGTGACCCCTGACAAACAGTCCAGATTAATACATTCCTCCTCCAGTTTGCCATCAGACAAGGACAGCAAATTCATAGACAGGCTGGGAAAAAAGATGTACACATCTTCCACACTGGCTTTCAGGGCTATCCATTATCAGGCCCACATGGTCAAACATGCCCTAGACTTGATATCTCAGGCATCCTTCTTGCTTTCCTCCATGTCTAACTCTCCTAGCAAATCCCAGGTAGCATCTAAGCTGTCCTTAGCATCACATGTTACCAGACATTCTGTGAAGTGCAGCTATGATGCGGCTGAGGCCTCCGCTAGGTCTGCAGCTTCAGCCTCTGTATTGCGCAGGTATTCCTATCATAGGCTTCAGCCCCTTCCTGAAGATTGCAAAACCAAAATCTTAGATGCACCACTTGACAACAAGCTCCTGTTTGACAAACCGTCTGCTGAAGTATTCAAAAGCCTCCATGAAAAAATCAAGGTGCTTCAGGACCTCAAACGTTTACTGGTCTTCCCAATCCACAAATTGCACATGAACTACCCTGCCAAGACCACCTTTGTCAGAAGAGCCCCAGCCCCATCCACCTCCACCGCCTCTAGCCACAGAAAAGGGCCTAGAAAGGCATCTTTTCCAATGGCAGCCCCTACTCAGCCTACCACCAGGCAGCTCTTTCAAGACAGAAACAATAATACTTGACTGCCTCAACCACGTCCCCCTCTCGTACCTCCTCTCTCACTGTCTACCCCTCTGGAAAAAAGTCACTTCAGACCACTGGGTATTAGCAATAGTGGCAAAAGGGTACTTCATGTCCTGGGAGGAAAAGCCACTTCCACAAGGCATCCCCTTCCCACTCAAAAACTTATCTGCACCTAATTCCTCAGGTTATCCAAGAGCTACCAGCCCAAGGGACCATAGAAAGCATCCCACAACGCCAAGAAGAGAATGGGTTCTACTCCAGACTTTGCCTAGTGCCAAAAAAGGATGGCCCTTGGAGACCCATTCTGGGTTTGTCCTTCCTAATACTTTTGTTGAATGTCCTTTCCTTCAGAATGTTATTACTACCAATCCTTCTTCCACTATTGCCACCCAAAGTTTTCATGGCCACTTTGGACTTGGAGGCATACCTCCACATCCCCATACACCCAAACTACAGAAAGTAGCATTTGCATTTTGCTGGACCCTCTTCACACTTTCAATTTACTGCTTTCCACTTTGGTTTATCTACTGCACCAAGAGTCTTCACAAAGTGCCTAGCCCCAGCAGTAGCCTACTGTAGAACAAAGACCATTCAAATCTACTCCTACATAGATGACCTTCTCGTCCTAGCAGAAGAGGAAAGCATTCTCAAGAAACACCTACTATTCACTATGTCCCTGCTACAGAGCTTGGGATTTATTCTCAACATGGCAAAATCATCCCTCGCTTGAGCCCAAAACAAAACATTACTGGGCTGCAGGATAAGAACAGACTTGATGAAGACCTTCCTTCCTCAGGACAAAGTTTCCTCCCTAGTCAACCACTTCCACAAACTCCTCCTGGTCACCCACATCTCGACCAGGCAGTTCATGTGTCACCTAGGTCTCCTGATAGCCACAATCCCTATGCTAACCCTAGCTAGGCTACACATGAGGAAGTTTCAGTGGTACCTAAAACGTGGTCACAGCACAGCCACCCCCTGGACTTTCAGGTACCCTTCTTACACTGCCTGAAGACAGAGTTGAGGTGGTGGATCCAGCAAGTGCACCAAAACCCAGGCCTACCTCTGCAATCCACCAAGCCAGTACAATGCATACACACGGATGTCTCTGATGTAGGGTGGGGAGCAATTATGAATGGTCTCAAGATGCAGGCCCAATGGGAGCCCTCCAGCCAGAAAAAAATATCAACATAGACTGGGCTCCATCTAGCCTTACAGACCTTCCTCCCTCTTATGCAGCCAGGACACGCCCAAATCTTTGCAGGCAATACAACTGTGATATGGTACATCAACAAACGGTTGGGGGGGGGGGGGCAGGTCTTACCTACTCTGCAGGCTATCAATGCAGGCATGGGTGCTAGCCTCTCAGTGCAATATCACACTGTAGGCAGTCTATATTCCATCCCAGGACAACCACCAGTTGGTTGTCCTCAGCAGATCCTTCTGTCTGCATCACGAGTGGATGCTGTACAGAAATATGTTCTTAGACATTGTCTACCAGTGAGGCATGCCACAAATAGATCTATTTGCCTCCCCCAGAGCAAACCATTACAGCTTTTCTGCTCCAGGGATCCCTCCCCACTAGCCTGGAGAGTGGATGCCTTCTCCATGTCTTGAAAGGGACTGTTCCTTTATGCCTCCCCTTCCATCCCACTCATTCAGAAAGCCTTCTAAAAATCCAGAGACACAAACCAAGAATCTTGCTGGTGCATCCTTATTGGTCAAGGCAGCATTGGTTTCCCCTTCTTCAATCTCTTGCCGAGGGCAAGCACCACATGTTGCCTCACAAGGTTGGCCTGCTCACACAGCAGAAGGGATCTCTCATTCATCCACACCTGGAGATGCTCTGCTTAACCTTCTGGGTGATAAACTCTTCCCTTCAGACACCTGTACTTGGGAGTACATGCTATCCATCCTGCAGGAGGCCAGGAACCCCACTACCAGGAGATCCTGTGTTTCCAAAAGGAAAATGTTCTCCAAATGGTGACTCCAGATGTGCAGGGACCCCATTCCAAGTGGCTGTTCCACTAGTCCTAGCCAATGTGTGTGAGCACGTAAAGTCAGACCTTTCATATTCTTCAGTGAAGGTTCACTTATCTGCCATTTCTGCCTGCTTACCTTTGGACGCGCTTCTTCTCTTTAGGTTGGATGTCAAACTATTCTTAAAAGGGGTTCTCCATGTTAGGCCACCAAAGAAACCTGTTCCACCACATTGGGACTTAAACTATATACTAGAGAAACTCACAAGTCCACCCTTTGAAACAGCAGGCTCTGCTTCTCTGCAGATATGCACATGGAAAACTGTTCTGTTGGTCTTTACTTCAGCCAGGAGGATTTCCGAATTACAAGCACTCATTGCATCCCGACCCTACACAATTTTCCACAAAGATAGGGTGACCCTCCGCACCAATTCCTCCTCCATGCCCAAAGTGGGCAGTGAGCTATCCCTCAATCAGTCTGTTCATTTACCCACCTTCTTTCCCTCTCCTCAGAATGACAGTGAGAGAGTACTCCACTCCTTTTATGTCCACAGACAGTTAAGGTTCTAGTTGGACAAAAGCAACGCTATTAGAAAGTCCAGTAAGCTCTGTGTCCTTCCTCTCCAAGGCTATGGGCAAAGCTGTATCCAAACAAACTGTATCCTCCTGTATATGAAAAAATATTTTCTTCTGCTACTCTTACCATGGCAAAACTTACTTTACAAGGTTGAGGCACATTCTACAAGAGCCGTGGCCTGTTCAGGGCTTTCCTCAAAGGCCTGGACACAGCCACCATTCTTGAGGCAGCCACATGGTCCTCAGTGCGTACTTTTACCAAACATTACAAATTGGACCATGTGTCCAGAGTCAGGGCAGGATTTGCTAGGGCAATCTTGCATGGATTCCTGGAAACTGCAACTTCTTCCACCATCCTTTCCTCTTCTTGAGCTGTGGCACTCTCTCACAGTAAGAATACTGCAGCATGGGAGTAGAAGGACATAGATTTGTTGTGTAAAATCCTACTAGAACTATAGCTGTCCTTTTCTTCCATGTTGCAGTATTCCTTCCCACCCACCTATCCCCCCTTCATTACATTTACCCTATCTAGATGGCATCTTTCTTGTATTCCGTAGACTGGCAGTCAGTTCTGAGGTCTGTACATGCAGACATCACATTTAAGGCCCATGGTGTATAGCCCTACGTGTGACTTCCATGCACCTGGCAGCAAGCAAGCATAAGCTTTTGCATAGGAGCCAGAAGTTTGGGTCGCCTGAGACTGAGGATCCCATAGTAAGAATACTGCAACATAGGTTCATAGGTTAGTACTGGGCTAACTGCCCTTGTGAGTTATTTTAAGCCTAGTCAGTTACCCCATGTGAGATTCAAACCCTGCACTTTGTGTCGGCAAGGTAAACACCTTAACCATTATGCCATCCTCCCACCATGGAAGAAAAGGACATCTATGGTTATGGTAAGATTTTACACAACTAATCTTTACATCAAATACTTGGTTAAAGCAAATAAACCTTAATCAGCAGAAAAGACATGTTGGCGTGATAGATTCATATTCCAACCTATCCCTCACCTCTGAAATAAACTTCCAGTACATGTCAAGCAGAGTAGCTCACTTGTCACCTTCAAGGTAGACCTAGATAATTGGATGGGCAGCCTCAAATTCTCTCCTGGTCTATCATGTCTTGCCCTCCTTTAGGCTAGAGGGAAATTTTGAATAGGTTTTTTTTGGCTAGGCTTGAAATTACCTGTAGACAGATTTCTTAGTTACCTACCTGTCGACCTATAGCTCTTACATTTGTTATGCTATAGAGAATCGAGAGCTGCAGTTTTGGTTACAAGAGACTTTTGCATTTTGCAGTTTGTCTGTTTCAAAACACTATTCTGCCCTGAATTTGACCATGCCTACAAATCACAATATCTTTGCCCTGCTTCAGGATTTTCTTCCAGCATTTGTTGAGACTGGAAATATGGTTAAACTGCTGTCAATTCACTAACAAAAATCTTTACTAATGAAGTCTCTTGAAAGGATTAAAATTAAAATCTTTTTAAAATCTTTTTTTTTTTTTTTTTTAAATATGCATTTGAAAAATGTTGATCATTATTTCTACAAAAATGAGCTTACTGGGTATTCTGCAGTAGTGTCATGCAGTGGTTCTCCAATTACCAGTCTAATAGAACTTCAGTTCTATGGGCAGCAGTTCCTGTTTGGCTTGGGCCCTTTGACAAAAGAGGGGATTCCCAGTGGTTAGCACTTGACATACTGTTATTTTTACTTTTTATAAATGATGTTCCTTGGGATATGATTCATAACCACTGTGTTACGCATGTAGTTAATATAATGATTATGAAGGCCCACAAATTTGCATTAACTAAAAAAAAAAAAAAAAAACAGTTTCCAGAAAGCCTGGAGCCCCCCCCCCCCCCCCCCCAAAAAAAAAAAAAAAAAAAAAAAAACTGGCAAAACAATAAGAATTTATTATCCCGGAAAAATCTACAGTGATGTTTCTAGTAACCTCCCAAATATTCACCTCAGCTCAAAACTCAGTGATAGATTCAGGTGGTTCATATGTTTATAGATTAGGTTCATAGATTAATACTAGGCTAACTGCACTTGTGTGCTATTTTAAGCCTAACCAATTAACCCATGTGAGAATCAAACCCTGCTCCTTGGGTCTGTAAGGTAAACATCTTAACCATTATGCCAACCTCCCATCCCATACTTCTGCCATTTACAACAAAACAAGGGATGTCCTAATTGAAGTCACGTTTGCTATATTCATCACAGATGGGTTTCATCACCGATGTAAGGCTGAGGTATCAAAGCTTTACCTTCTCGAGGGTGTGCACCTGACATATGACCTCAGCTTGTGTCTGTCAGGCTATACGGATGGATGTGCTTGATCCTCAGACTGTCTCACTGTCAGATGGAGCGAGCGCAGGTCATGCATCCGTCAGACTGAGCCACGTTGGTCATTGGTATAGCAACCAGATACAGTTATGACGTAGAGCGTGCTATGTCTAGGGGTGCTGCCTTTGTCTCAGTGATCAGACAAAATGCATGGAGTAATGGAGGGAGGGTTGGCATAGTTAAGGTCTCAACCTTAAAGATGCAAGGCTCTTGAAAAGAGTCCTGCACATTAATCCTCCAAGGAAACCAGTTATCCCACCATGGGATTTCATTTTGTTTGGAAAAACTCACTCTACCCCCTTTAGAGACAGCTGCATTGGGTAGCTTAAAATTCTGCACATCCGAATGTGACCGTTCTTCATGTTTCACTGTTGCAGTCATTACATTTGGGTATCTGCTTGCAGGTAGCCCTCAGTCGCCTGATTAACAAAATCTTGGGTCCTGCGTCGGTTGCTGTTCCTTCTTCCATGACGTCAGGTCATCAGGGGTATAAAACATGCAGCTGATTCCATTACATCAGTCTTGCTTGCCGTGCGGTGCCCAAAGCAGAAGCAGTTCGCAAGTGCCGGTCGGCTGACTCAGGAAATGTTCATTTTCGAGTTTCAGAACTGAAGTCTTCAACTGAAGCGAAGTACCCTGTTGGGGAAACTTTTCCTTGCTCCTCACCGATGTCAGTAAAAGTTAATAATTGCATTACTTGTGGAAAGCAAATATCTCATAAAGATTTTCATTTGTACTATATTCCTTGCCTAGGCCCTGACCACGACGTACCTTGCTGTCGGTTTTGTGCTTTATTTAATCAGCGCACTATCCATCGTCGGTATATTTTCACCTCTAAATATTTTGGTTCTCTGTTTAATTATCCAGAAATGTCTGTTGGCCATCCGACTACAAGGATACCGAAAAAAGGCAAAGATAAAGACAAACAGGCCGCTGAGGTCCAAAACTGCCAACGACACTTCTTCTAAGCCAGTTGCCGGTACTCAGTGAAGTGCTTTCACAGCCCCTGATACCCGCTGCTTCTGATTCGCAGGCCTCTACTGAGACCCATTCGGAGTCCAGTATGCCACGAGATGCTTCAGCTATGGAACCTGTGGATGTCTCTACCTTGGATGGGTCTGGAGCCGCTGTGCAGGCACCGGCTTCTGAGGGTGTGTTTAGGCCTATGGACTTTCATATTAAATCAACGCCTCTAATTCACTTAGGCCTAAACCGCGAACCATGCCTAAAAATCCGATGCCCAGGCCACATGCTCAGGCCTCTGTACCTAAAAAACAAATAATGGCTGAAGATTTATTAACTCTAATTAGGGTTAGCCACCCCCCCCCCCTTTTCTAAGAGGTCTAGGACTGAAGTTTATGAATCTTTTGATCAGGATTCTGCTTTTTTTATTGTTCTGATGATCTGGATTTGCCCTTATCTACTTATGAGGATTCTGATGCAGAGGACTCCATTCCCTCTACTTTCCCTCCAGAGGATTTTTCTTTTGGGGAAACCTTGCATAGTCTAAGGGAGCATTTCCACTGGGAAAGCCATGACTTTTCTGATTCAAAAAGAGGCTTAGGGATTTCTTACTCCTGCCTCAGCATAGGCCTTTAGCTGTTCCTCCTGTACTAGACATTGTTGATGATGCCTTTTCGGAATCTAGTTTGGCCCCTGATTCCTTGCCTCCTGCTCCCAGAAAACCTGACCGATACTACAGGGTCCCTGAATCACACAAGTTCCTTTTTAAAAATCCTATTGCAGATCCAGAGACTATTTCACAGGGGCCTAAGGGCATTAAGGCTTCTACTGCTAAAAATACTGCCCCTTTTGATAGAGACTCCAGGGCGCTGGATAGATGGGGTAAGAAGGTCTACACTTCTGCAACCTTGGCCATTAAGGCTTTAAACTGCCAGTTTCACATGTTAAAGTATCAGCAACATGTTATTGGATTGCTTAAACAAAAAATTATGTTAATTCCTGACTGTGTGGAAAATAAAGAATTACAGGATTTAATGCATTCTTATGAACAAGTAGGAAAACATACTTTGCAATGTGGTTTTGATTCATTAGAGACCTCTTGCAGAGCTGCTGTTACTGGGTCTGTGCTCAGAAGGCATGCTTGGCTAAAGGAGCAATCTTTGCCTGATCATGTTAAAGCAAAATTGTTGGATGCTCCCTTAAGTTAGAACTGCCTGTTTGGCAAAAAGGCTGAGGAAGTTCTTAAAAAGATGGAAGATAAAGCTAAATCTATGTAAACTGTTAAAGATTTCTTACAAGTTCAGCCTCCTAGATTTAGTAGGCACTGGCCCTCTAAGAATTGGTCCTTTTCAGCCCGTTCCATGTCTTCTCAAGCCAAACCCAGACACAGCAAAAGCCCCAGGTTTCAGTCCAAGGGGACACACAGGACTAAGCAGTGAGGACCTTCCACTTCCAAATCTGGGAGTAATAAGTCTCCCCCCTATGGTAAACTGTCTCAGTGACTTCCGTTTAAAATTTCCAAGCATTTATCAACTGACTGCCCTTTTGGGGGGAAGATTGCTCTTCATGCAAAGAACTGGGAACTCATTACCCAGGACAAATGGGTTTTAAATATAGTGTCCCAGGGATGCAGATTTCACTTCCACATGTTGCCAACACTAAGCGGGTGGCTGGACCTACCTTCAAATCAGTGGGCAGATGCCCAAAAGAAAGTACTTTCTCCCTTAAGCATAGGGGCTATTCAACTGGTACCAGAAAAGGAAAAGGGACAAGGTTTCTATTCAAGACTTTTCCTGGTACCCAGAAAAGACCATTCATGGCATCCCATCCTGGACCTGTCTACTCTAAACACCTTTTTGGAAATTCCAAAATTCAAGATG
This sequence comes from Protopterus annectens, assembly GCF_019279795.1. NCBI lineage: Eukaryota > Metazoa > Chordata > Ceratodontiformes > Protopteridae > Protopterus > Protopterus annectens. Next base: position 1,233,484,568 of record NC_056729.1, on the reverse strand, counting down.
CTGACTCTTCAATTACTTCCTATGCTTGGCAAAGATGCCTGGTTAGCAACACTATATTTAAAAGAAGCATACCTGCACATACCAATCAGGGAATCTTGCAGAAGATACCTATGCTTCAAAGCAGGCTACAGGCACTATCAGTTCTCTGCACTGCCCTTTGACTTATCTGCTGCGCCACAGTATTCACAAAGTGCCTAGCTCCACTTATTGAATTTTGCTGGCAAAGAAATATTCAAATATACCCATACTTGGACGATTGTCTCATTCAAGCAGAAAGCCAGGACATACTTTTGAATCTTCTGGCCTTTGTACAAAGGGTTCTAACTTGTCTGGGGTACACCATAAATGAAAAGAAATCACACCTGGTACCATGTCAGCAAATAATATTCCTGGGAGCAAGCTTGAATACAACTTCCCAGGTGGCTTACCTCACGCCAGAGAAACAAATTCATTTGACAACCTACTTCAAACAAGTGGCCACAAAAGCCTTGCTATCTGCAAGACAAATACTGCAAGCCTTGGGGTTCATGGCCTCCTGCGTTCTTCTAATTCCATATGCAAGACTGCATATGAGGAAACTACAGTGGTATCTAAAAAGCCTATGGTGTCAATATTCTCAGGATCTAGAAACAATGATTCCTATCATACCTTGCCTATACCTAGAATTCCTTTGGTGGGCAGAGGCCTGCCACCAAAACAAGGGACTACCTTTCACACCACCCCTGCTGCCCAAACCCTAACAACGGATGCATCAGACTATGCATGGGGCGCTCACCTGGCAGGGAAGTGCATTCAGGGCAAATGGAACCCACGTCACATGCACCTGCGTATCAAACAAAAATAAATGTTAGCTGTACAGAATGCTCTGGCAGCCTTCAAGGACCACATTCTTCTAGGATGACTTATTGTAAAGACGGACAACACCACTGTTATGTGGTGCAAAAACAATTCAGGGGTGGGGGTACACATTCTTACCCCCTCTGCAGACTAGCCATGGCATTGTGGAACACAGCCTTGAGCTACCAAGTGCACCTACAAGCTCTATTCCTGCCAGGAAAATTAAATACACTGGCAGACGACTAAGCAGAAACCTCATGGACCCACACGAGTGGAAATTGGAACCAAGGATTTTCAACATGTTGACAAGCAAATGGGGGAGCCCAGATATAGACCTGTTTGCTTCTCCCCAGAACTACCAATTGGACTGACTCAAAGAAGTCGACCAGGTTGAGAAGGCATGATCTACCTGTCACAAAACCAAACTGAGTGGGATCTAGAGTTTGAAGATTCCCTATGTTCTTGTTAATTAGGTCCGTGATGATGCGCTCCATAGCCTTACATATTAGACTCATCAGGCTAATGGGGCTATAATTTCCAGGGTCTGTAGTCATTCCCCCTTTATGGAGAGGGATTTCTGTAGCACTGTGCCATTCGGTAGGGGCAGAGTCTGAGGTGAGGCTGTGAATGAACAGAACACACAAGATGTGGTGCCAGTTCACTTTGTAATCATGTAGAACACAGCCAGGTATATTGTTGGGTCCCTTGGAAGTTGTATTCTTGGCCTTAGACAATGCAGCTTTAACCTGTGCTGCAGTAATGTTGGATGCCTGACATTCTTCCGGTATTGAGATTGGTCCTGGGGGGTGGGTTAAAGTTGGCACTGAATCTGTTTACCAGTATGTTGGCAGTATCTGTTGGCTTAGTATAGGCGGTACTGTTGTACAGCAACTCAGAGCAAGTCTGGGTATTGCCATGGAGATTCTTGATATAACTATAGAAGGCTTTGTGGTTGTATTTAGTGTCTACCGCAATTCTGCCTTCATAGCTGGCTTTGGAGGTTTTGATGGGGGATCTCAACTTTTTGTTGAGGCTAATAAGGGAAGTTTTCCAGTGTTGGGACTTCATTTTTTCTGAAACAGTTTCTTCCTTCTGTTGTAGAGTTTTAGTAGCAAGGGACTACCAGACTGGCTTCCTTTTTTTGGAGGAGAGCATCTTGGTTCTGTTGGGTATGGCTAGTTCCATGCATTTATGTATGTGTTTGTACAGTGCATTGGTGTATGATTCGGCAGTCATGCATCTATTTTCCATTGGCATAGGTGCCGTGAAGTTAGCCACCTCTGTTTTTAGGAGTCCATAGTCAGCTTTAGAGAAGTTTTTCATGGTCGATACCTTTGCAGGGGGTGTGGGTGGTCTGATCTAACCAGGGAGGAATTGACTATTAGTGTAGGGCAATGGTTGCCCATGTTAGTAATAACCAGGTCAAGGATGTTGCTTCCTCTAGTGGGGCTAAGAGTGAGCTGGTCCAGGACATTGGAATTGATGAATTCCAGGAAGCATTGGGCCAGTGCATTGGTGCATGAGTAGTTTTCCCAGCTGATGGAGGGGTAGTTGAATTCACCTAGTATGAGAGTGTTGGGGTTGGATCTTAATAGTTCCCAGAATGCTTAGGAATGTGGAGTGGGAATCTTGGGATATGGTCGGGGACCTATAGCAAGCTACGACCTGAATCGCAATCTTACCCAATGTTAGTTGTACCTGGAGCATCTCAGATGTGTTATACTTTATTGCTAGTCTGGAGGTGTGCATATCCTTTACGAATATGGAGACACCACCGCCTTTGTTGCTTCGGTCCATGTTCTGTGGCCGAAAGCTGTTGAATGAGTTATAGCCTGGTAGCGCAGGGGTGATTTCTACTGCTTTAAACCAGGTCTCTGTTACTGCACAAATGTCTATGTTCTCCATTTTGAGGATTGCTTCAAGCGAGTGCATCTTGAGATTTAGACTTCTAGCATTGAGCAGCATGACCCTCAGATTGTATTTATTTATAGCTGTTACAATGGTAATTTGATTTTTGGAGCACCACCTAAAAAAGGCACTGTGGGAGGTGCAAGAGCCTTTGCCAGTACCTGGAAACCCAGAGGTAACAGATGCAGGCCATTTCTGTCAAAGTATCTAGGTCTGTCAGTCATGTCATCCCAGGCAGACAGATACTGGATCCCCTTAGAATGACACCAGAAATTTAGCCAATTGTTGAAATCAGTCATTTTCTGCTTGTACTGTGGTATCATTCTGGGTGATGGTAGGATGCTGCTCAGGGCTAGGGTCATGCCCACCTAGGCTACATAATCCAAGAACTCCTCCATGTCTCTCTTCATGTAGTCTAGGGAGGTGCGTCTCAGGTCATTCAAACCCACATGGACAATGACAGAGTCATACTTGTACTTGTAGAGTGACCCAAGTAAGTGTGTTATGTATTGGATTTTAGCACCTGATAGCTGACTGTTACCTTCTCTTTATTCAACCTAGTGAGTGGGACATCAGTGTGCCTCACTATTGAGTCACCTATGATTATTGTATTGGGCAAGCTGTTTTGCCTTAGGGGCTTAGGTTGAGGGGCACACAGTGTAGGTGAGCTGTGTTTTTTGTGGTTTGTGCTGTATTGTGGTAGTCGAGTGCATTTCTGCCTTGGAGGACTCTGCAGTTTGAGTAGATTTCTATTGAGAGCCTCTATGACGGTGGGTATGTGACTTGTGTTTTTATGTGAGGGCTGTGATGATGGTGGGTGTTCTGGAGGGCTTTGTGTCCCATGTGGTGCGGTGCAGGTATTTACCATCTCCTCTTGACCAGCTATTCCTGTCTTGGCTGGAGAGTGCATGGCTTACAGTTTGGAGATATAGGCGTATCTCTCACAAGTCTGAGTGTTGGGAAGTAAGAGGGAGAGGGTTGTGTGTGTACATGAGGCAGTTGCTACACTGCCTCAGAATGCCCAAGTTCACCAGGTTAATAGGAGAAAGCACAGGAAACTAACCTTTAGACCTACCAGGAGGGATGGTCATCATTACTAAGTCTTGGAGCTGTTTCCTTATAGGACGTCTAGTGCTGATAGCCCTTGTGTGCTACAATAATTGCTACAAAAACCTGATGAAGTGCTGGCGAATAAGCTAAAGTACAAGAGAGAAGAGAAAATTGAAAGGGATAGACAAAACTGCCCAAACGGCCTATAAACTACAATTTCAGAGCCAGAAACCACTCCTCTTGTGGTAGATAGGCTACCTAGTGCTTACCACTCCCACTGATAAGCTGGAAGGCTTCCCTCTAACACAGAAGGATCTGGGGAACTCAGGAACTTACAAAACAGTCCTGGATACAGCAAATGTGTATCTGGACTACTCTAATAACAGTGATGGTGGAAAACCAGCTTAGAACTTTATTTTTTTCCAGAAAAAACAGTTATCTTACAGCTGGAATACCTCAAAAAGAGGTTTAAAACCATGCAGCTGAAGCTCTGGATACTGCCGACCTGTATTGATACTATGCTACTCAATTTTAAGGTTAAGAACTCAGTAAGAAAAAACTCAGTGAAGCACAGATTAATCATTTATAGTCAAAAGAATAGCACTTGCAGTATGAAAAATACAGTTAAACAGCAATGAAATGCAGTAAAATGCAGTTAAACTGTAATGAATTGCAGTAGATGGCAATGAAATATAGTTAATCAGTAGATTGCTTTGAAACAATAGCTCACAAATCACAACAGTAACAGACAGCACTAATAAAGCAGCGATTCAGCATATCTGAATCCACACAAGGATTTGCAGTAAAAGTACCACTTCTTTGGATGGAATATGTGCTTTTCCATAAATGCATTGCTTTCCTCTGTTAACACGTCCATTTTACAGTCCACAAGTAGTAAAATTTGTAGATTTATGAAGCTAGCAAACAGTTGAGAATGTCATTGGGAACTATTGCTAGAATTAACTGGTTGCCATTAATGGCAAGACCCACGTTTTTGCTCAGTACAGTAATCTTTAAACTTCTCAACAGTAACTACTGCCCTCCTCTTAAAACATGCTTCAAACTAGACATTCTATTTAGTCTCTTTGAAATATTGAAGTTATGCAGCTAATAATACCTCAGTGCACTCTTGCAACTAGCAAAATTCTGTTTATAAAATTACCCCATGGCTTTGGAATGCTATGCCACAAAAATTTGTAAAACATATCATGGGTGCTGCGGTAGCGTTGTCGCCTCACAGTAAGACGCTGTCCGGTTCGATTCTTAGAGCGTCTTCTGCGTGGAGACATGCAAAAATGGGCGTACCTTTGTTGAAGGTTGTGTGTCAGGGCTGGTAACTCGGCACTTAAAAATCAACTACCAATCATTAGCAGACCGTACTTCCGCTGTGGCGACCCGTAACCAGGAAAAGCCGAAAGACACAAACAAACATCAGGTTGCATTAATTTGGGAAGCGATTGAAATGCAACTTAAAGATGATTATAGGTTCATATGATTTATTGATTCAGTAGAAGCTTCCTACCCTCAAATTTGAGGTGTGTAGAAGTTCTCACATGTATGTAATGTTAGTAGTTTTCACAATGTCCATACTGTAAAGTTGCATTGTTAACATTGTAATTTATGTTCTTATGATTAGTCTATTTACATGTTATCTGATGATTTTTGGTTATGATTATGTTAACAGTCCCTTTTTTACTTTGTACATTTTCTTAATATACTGTTCACGTTTTTTTCTGAAATCTATGTGGAGCATGTATACATGAATACGTGCATAATACTTATACTCTGTTATTTGTGTAAATATGAGATATTTCTCATTATATGTAAGCTTGCTTATGTATACATCAGCATTTTCTTGCATTTTTTGGAGCTTTTCTCCCTGGGCCGCCCTGTCCAGTCAGACTTTCCCGGTAAACAAATGTAAAAAAATAAATTATAACTTTGATTATATTAATGTCTTCAGGATTTGTCACTACTGTAGCAAATATTTTTTCATGGTAAGTGCAGCTTATTTACAGCAAAAAAGTCAGACTAAAGTTCATTTTATTCTCAAAAACAAACACACGTCTGCTTAACATGCTTCTGGTTGCTTACAGTTCAATTCTGTGTTAATCTGCTTTCAACATTTTCACTGAAGCACATGATTCTGTGCAAGTCACAGGCATGTTACTGCATCCCCGGGTCAAGTTTCCTTGCATTCCTGAAATATATCCACCGTTATGCATTCAGCAAATCCACAGTTAGGCACCTTGAGTAGACCCACAGGTATTCAGCAGATTTCCTGACTGAAATCACTGTTGCAGTATTCCTGACATATTGGATTGTCACCGCTGACGTACCAAAGCTTTACCTTCCCTAGGTCAAGCGACTAACGCTTGACCTCAGCTTGTATGTGTTGAGGTATATAGATAGACATACAAGTGTGGATCTGCAGACTGACTTAGTGCCAGCTTGAGCGCAGTTTATGCATCCACTGGACTGTTTACTGTTTAGTCACTGGTACCTTATCTTCAGTTGTTTATCCAGTTAAGTGCCCCATCGAGGAACCTTGCTTTTTATCGTATGATATTTTGTTAAAAGTTGCAGATGTCAGCTAGGAGGGATAAGTGTGAGTACAGTAGGCAGATTCCATAAAGGACTTGCATACCAAGTGCCTTTTGCCTAGGCCCAGAGCATAATCACAAATCTGGCTCAATCTGTCAATAAGGACAAGTAAGGAATACTCAGCAGACAAAGACAAGTGTAATTAAACCTAAAAACGCAAATCAAGAGTACACTTGAGTCATCAGGGATGGAGATATAAATTCCAAATATTTATTTTGTACACATGCTAAAATGCTTTTGCTCACTGCTTCATCAGGTGTAGAACAATTCTTTAAAAGTAAATTATATTCATTTATTGTCTAAACAATCACATGACATCTCACAAAGCCATTCATTGGTCACTTAAGAGTAATTAAGATAAATCAAAGACTACGTTTTCAAAACAGGTTTCAAAGAGTTATTTAAACCTAGAAAAATGTCAGCACAAGAGTAAATGCATCCGTTTATATGCAGTATTCTCCATTTTTAAATTGATGTCACCATCCCTAATATCTGGTATAACCATTTTGAGCACCATAAATTAAAAGTGTGTAGAGTCTCTATTACAAATACGTTTATAAAGTGTGTTAGTCTGAATAATGTCTGATAAGTGGTTACCAATACGTTGTTTTAGTTTTTGATCCGTCTTGCCTACATAAAAGAAATGCAGGCTTGAAATTGCACTAAATGTACTAAATGTTTTGAATCATAGTCAACATAACTTTTAAAACTGAAAGTTATTCCAGATATTGGATGTTTAAATTGATCGTTTCTCAAATATGTCTACAGTAATTGCATTTGTGACAAGGAAATGTGGCTGTTCTTGAACCATTATCTTAATTTTCTACATATGCTCTTTTCATTATAACAGAGCACATTCTTCAGATTTCGAGGCCTTCTGTATCCAAATAAGGGTTTCGTAGAAATAAATGTACATGTATGTTAGGAAATCAATTTCTACTTGTGAATTATTATTGTTGGTTCTGGAGTGTAATGTTTTTATGTTTCAAGCTAATTATTTTTTTACAACAGAAAGATGTTACCATGTGTATACCAGTGACAAATATCCATGCCAGCTTAGTTTTGGCCGTATGGGAAAATAAGGTTTTATTTAATGATTTAAATGTATACTTGTCTTCAGTATTATTTTATAAATGTTTTGTGGATGATATATTTTAATATGTCTTAACACTACTCAAAACGTTCAAGACCTGGTAAGCTGTCTCACAGAAAGAACTACCTTTTTGAGATTCAAATATTCATACTCATAATACTAGTCAGTTTTTTGGATATACAGTTTTATAAATATATGAGTAATGGAATTCAGACTAAGGCTTGTACTAAAGAACCCAAACCAAAATAATCCACAAGTATCCAGGCTGCGAAACAGTTCCAATAATAAAGATGAAGCCAGTCAGAAGGCTAAAACACAGTTTTAATCTAAAAATCTTGAAAGTAACAAATCCACTTGGTTAAGTAGCAAATACACTTGGTTCATACTTATACTAAAGAAGTTAGGAAGAACACATACTTACATCGAACAAGTATGCATCCTTCTCATATGTTTGGCATTGTTGTAAAAGGTCAGTTAAAATATTTAATGAATAATTTTGAGATGAGAGGTTGAGTCTTTTAAAATGATGGAGCAGAAAGAAACCTTCGAGCCAGGTATGTGGGCAATTCCTATGTTTAATGAGAGTTCTCAAAATTGTAATAGACTAAGGATGACTGATGCTGATAGTATGCTAAGATTTATGATGGCATATGATAGACACTAAAGAAGTTAAAATAATTAACAGACACTGGTACATTTTTAACTACATCTGAACATACACATAAATATATTTGTATGAAACCCTTATTTGAATGTAGACGGGCTTGAAATCTTAATGTCCTCTGTTATAAAGAACAGATCATATATAGAATCTTAAAATATAGTTCAAGAACAGGCACCTTTCCTTGTCACAAATGCAATTATTGTAGATATATTTAGATAAATAGTCAATTTAAACATCCAATATCTAAAAGAACTTTCAGTTTTAAAAGTTATTCTGACTGTAATTCAAAATATTTAGTATTTATTCTGACTGTAATTCAAAATATTTAGTATATTTAGTGCAATGTTAAGCCTGCAGTTCTTTTTAGGTAGCCAAGACAGATCAAAAGCTAAAAGAATGTATTGGTAATCACTTATTAGACATTAGGAGAGGTATTTAGACTAACACATAATAATGTATTTGTAATAGAGACTACACACTTTTTTTAATGTATGGTGCTCAAAATGGTTATTCCAGATAATTAGGGGTGCTGACATCAATTTAAAAATTGAGAATACTGACTATAAATGGATTAATTTACTCTGTGCTGATGCAGGTTTAAAGGAAAATAACTCTTTGAAACCGGTTTTGAAAAAATTAGTCTTGCTTTTAATTTTCTTGATTGTTCTTAATTGACTAATGAATGGCTTTGTAGGAGGTGTGATATTTTTTAAAGACTTTTAATGAATGTAAATTTCTTTAAAGACTTGTTCTACAGCTGATGCAGTGAGCAAAAATATTTTTGCTTGTGTGTAAAATAGTTTGAAATTTATATTTCCATTTCTGGTGACTCGAGTGTACTTTAGATTTGTCAGTCTGCCAATAGTTTGTTCCCAAATCCCTTAGGCTTTTACTCTCAACACTGTCCTCGAGACTCAGCATCTTAAACGCTTGGCCCAGTCCAGGTTGGCTGACTCCACACTATTAGACTTCCCACTGCCTTCAAAGAAAAAACTAGAGAGGCCTCAAGTGAATCTTCAGGCCAATGTTTCCGACACTGATGTACCCATTGAGGTTGCAAAATCTGTAGTACTTCCAGCTCCTGAGACATTGCAGAGTGACGATACATCCGAGGTACAGCATGTCATCATTTTTGAAGGATCGCACAGCAACCTTCAAATTTTAGTTGGGGAAGAGATCCCAGGCTCTAATATAACTCAGACAGGGCTCTGAACCTCCAAGTCTCATCCACATGGACATCACACCTAAAAAGATAAAACATAAGACTTGGCATGTGACCTTTCACTTGGCAACTAGGAAAAAGGAGTGAATAAACTTCTCATGTGGGGTTGTTCAAGTCTAGTATGTCTTTGAAACCTCCTTCCTTTTGGTCTGTTCAACCACAGGCTACCCCTCAAAAACCTACCCTGGTTTCCTTTTCTTTTGATGAAGATCAGAACTACAGTTCTGACCACTCTGTAAACTATTTCTGTCAGTTGCATTCTCCATGGCATATGTCTTCCAATGAAGAGGACTCCCTCTCACCAGATAACCCTTTTGAGGAGGCTTCCTTTGGGAGGGACTATATAGAACATGATGAAACACTTTGAATGTCAAGGCATTTTTCTGATGTTTAGAAGAGGTATTACACCCTCTTGGAGATCAGTACCCTGCCCCCTCTTCAGTCCCTCCTATATTTAAGGCTTTCCAGGGCACATTTCAGTCCACCTCTTCCGCACCTGATTCTCAGACACCAGTTCCTAAGATACCAGTCTGGTTTTACAAGGTGCCTGATTACTTAAAATATCTATACAAGAGCCCAGTGGCAGACCCCTTGCAGCATCTCTCTCTACAGATAATTCCTATAAGCTTTTGCCTAGTGCTAATGCCCAGCCCTACTGACAAAGATGGTAGGGCTATGGCTAGGTGGGGGAGGGAAGGTTTATGCCTGGGCTGCCCTTGCCTTTAAGGCATTGATTAGCAGGCTCAAATGATGAAGTACTTTATTTCTGTCTTGCATTACTTAAAGTTATACTGGACTCTCCTATAACGGAGTCTAAGCATCAGATGCAGAGCTTACTATCCCTGGCCACTCAAATAGCCAGATGCAACATTGTGTAGTTGTGATGCATTGGAGGCTTCTTCTAGGGCAAGTTCCATTAGATCTGTTATTTGCAGATTTGCAAGTTCTAGACTTTTCCTTGGACAAAGACTTGCTGTTTGGTCCCCAGGTGGCCAGCCTGTTCAAAACGCTCCAAGACCAAGGTAAGACGGTGAAAGACTGCAGACAGATCATAGTCTCCTTAGCTCTTACATACCATAGGAAATAGCTATCTAAATCTACTTCCTTCATTATCTGCTTATTTCATTGGAAGAGATCCTAAGACAGCTCAGAAAATAAATACATAAAACAGAAAATTCCTAGGAAAAGATACTCTGAAGAAACCAATATGGAACCCCCAGCAGGAAGGCCTTCCTTTAGAAGCAAAAACTAGCATCCTTCCCCTTGCCCTCAGTCTCATTACCTCTCTTTTCCAAAGGCTGTAGCTCTCCATGATTAGGTGGAAGCTGTCACCACAGACAGGTGGGTCCTGTCCATCATCATGGACAGTTAAGCCACGTGTTCGGGGAAAATATTCCCTCTGTGTAAGGTATGCTACATCATCAAGATCAAGTATCCCTTCTGCCTCCCATTATTCAAGACCTCTTGTATCAGGGCACAATCAAGCAATTCCCAAAGGACTTCATGGGAATGGGTTTTACTCTAGTCCAAATGAAAGTTGAGACCTATCCTAAACACTTCCTTGAAGTTACCATCTTTCAAAATGGTCTTTGTTTGCAGTCTTCTACCTTTTATCCTCCCCCGGCTTTCTTAGAGTCACTAGATCTGAAGGACAACTATTTACACATACCTGTTCGTCCTTCTTGCAGAAGATTCCTCATGTTTTTCTATGGCTTTTCTCACTTCCAGTTTTCTGTTCTACCTGTTGATCTTTCCACAACTCCAGGAGTGTTCAAAAATGTCTAGCTCTAGTAGTAGCTTTCTGAAACACTCAGGGAATTCAGATTATTCCCTACCTGGATGACCTTCTGATTCAGTTTCTCTCTCTCTCCAGAAATTCTTCTTCATCTACACTTCACTGACAGGTCTGAGTTTTAATGTAAACTACAAGTAATCCCGCACGGTCCCTACACAGGACCTGTTTTTTTTCTGGGCTGCAGACTCGCACAGAAAATGCATGCCTTCTTTCCCACGGAGAAAGTTCACAGTCTGTCCAGTTATTTCCAAAATGTCTTCTGTGTAACCCATTGCAAAGCAAGGGAGATGCTAAGGACTTTGGGATTCATGGCAGCCATGATCCCTGTGCTCCTCCCTGGCCAGACTTCACATGAGGAAACTACAGCAGTTACTAAAATCTGTGTGGTCCTAGCAGTGACACTCCTTGGACACTCCGATTCCCCTCCTCCCTTGTCTCAAAAAGCAGCTTCTTTGGTAGAAGGGGCAGGTCATCCTCAAACCAGAAGTACCATTCACACCGCCACATCCTGTTCAGCAGGTTCACAGAGATGCCTCAGACCAGGCATGGAGGGCATGGACCGAATTGCACTGAGTGCAGATGAAATGACAACCTCTGTCCTTGAAGGGACATATCAGTCTAAAAGAAAAGAGGTCTCTTCTGTAAGCTCTTCAGATTTATGCCCACTTTTGGAAACCTGAGCCGCTTCGAGAGTACACAGACAAAACTACAGTTAGAGGCATGGATCTTGGCAACCCAAGTTAGCATCACACTCGCAGCTGCATACATCCCTTCTCAGGGCAGTTTGCTAGCATATTCCCTAGACTGCTCCATGGAGGACCCCCATGAATAGACTTTGAACAGAGAGGTGTTCCAGATGATTACCCTTTAGTGTGGCACTCCTCAGGTAGACCTTTTTGCGTCACCATCCATCAGCTCCCTCAGATGTGCACCAGGGACCCTTGTCCCACAGCCTGGAAGACAGATGCATTTTCTGTCCAGTGGACAGGGAAGTTCCTTTGTGCCTTTTCTCCCAAAATTCTTCTCAAGGCACAAAATGAAACACCGAAACTCATTTTACCGGCATCATTTTGGGCAAGGTAGTATTGATTTTCTCTTCTATTTCATCTGACAAACGGAAGTTACCAGAGAATTTCTCTTCAACAAGACCTGATAACTCGACAAAAAGGATTGCTGCTCTACACAAATCTTCCATCTCTCAGCCTGACACTATGGATGATAGGGTGTCTTTGAGAAATTAAAATCCTATCTCTGAAGAGATTATTCAAGTCCTACAAGAGGCCAGGAGACCCACAATCAGAAAATCTTAGTTAAGTGGAAAAGGTTTTCCTATTGGTGCTGCAAACATAGCCTCCTGTTCCAAAATATCTCTGCGAATTTCTTTGATCAGGTTTGGTGTGCTGTTGTGTAAAAGCTCACCTGTCAGATATCAGTTCCTGCTTCCCTCTTAGCCTTCCACTTGACTAGGGCAGAGATCAGTCTTTTCTTCTGGCTAGTCCTGCATCTTAATCCACCAAGGAAACCTCTCTCTCTTATGATCTTTTTTTTTTGGTAGAATAGCTTAGACATTGGATTATATTTGATATGATGTAGGTATATTTCTTACATTTAGTATTTTATATATATTTATTTAATTATGTTTTTCATTTAAAATAATACACAATGTTTTTTACAACTTTAATTGAAGTTATGTCATGGGGATATGTTATTTGAGCTCGTATAGTTTTTCATTGGTTGAGGTATGTCATGTGAGTGAGAGTTTTTTAAACTGTAGGAATGTGTGTATAACTTGATTCTGATGCAGTCTTGGCTATAAGTAGATGAAAGCACTTAATCAGTTGTTTGGAATAAAAGTGGTTCTTTGGACTGACATCCGTGGCATTGCTTCCTTTCCAGCTTTTGGTATCAGAATAGCTTAGATTGCCTCCCTTTGAGACAGTGTGTTCCTCTTTTCTAAAGTTCTGTACTTGGGAAACCATCCTTCTCTTGGCTGTCATCTCTGCTAGGAGAGTTTGAGTTACAAGCTCTAATGGCAATGTCTCCTTTCTTATTTTTCACAAGGACATGGTGGCTCTCAGAGCCAATTCATCCTTTACGCGTAAGGTAATGAATGAGATGTCTCTTGTTCAGGCTATTCATCTTCCCACTTTCTTTCCCAATCCACAAAGCAGGAGTGGAAGGATCTGACATTCTCTGGACATTCACAGGCAGCTCAGATTTTATCTGGATAAAACTGCATTCTTCAGAAAGACTGACCAGCTGTTTTTGTCATTTATGAGCCCTAACCTTGGCCAGCCATTCTCCAAACAAACTATTATAGCTTAGATTTCTAAGGCTATCTCTTTCTACTACCAACTATGGTAAGGTCTTCCCTTCCTGCCCTAAAGCACATTCCTCTAGGGCAGTGACTTCCTCAGGGGCATTTCATAAAGAAATAGAATCCAAGTCTGTCTTAGAGGCTGCCACTTGCTTCTCTGTATACATCTTTATCAAACACCACAAAATTGATGCTTTCTCCAGGTCCAAAGCAGCCTTCATACATTCATAGGTGTTTACTACACGAACCACCACAAGGGTCTTTTTAAGCCTAGCCATGCATCCCAAATTTCTGACAAGTTCTGGTACCCTTGAAAAGTGTAAGCAGGGACTTGGGAGGTGAAGCATTTATAAGCATGTTCTGGGAGATGACCCATTTACAGGCTGCCTTTGTCCATTAGAGACATGGGTGCCAAACAGGAATGAATTTCCTGTTCATTCAGTTAGTCCTGCCTGGGCTGCTGGATGACTCTTCTGCTCAATAGTTAACCTGTCCTCCTTTCCACCTTCAGGTCTAGGAATCACCCTTATGTCAGGAATTCTGCAACAGTGATTTTCAGTCAGAACATAGTGTAGCTGTGTAAGAATTTGCTATAACAGTAGATGTCCTACTGATTGCTGTTGCAGTATTCCATCCCACCTTCCATGCCCTCTTCTCCATCTTACTTCAGCCTTCATTTTCTTCTCCCCTTTTGGTTTAACCTCTGCTCTGCTACATGGTAACAGGGACGGTTTCTTACCTATTTGAGCTGCACTCCTCCTCTTCTTTCTCAGTAGTCTTCAGGCTGCTGGCTTGGAGATAGTCTGAGTATCCATGCCTGTACCTCCATCTGTATACCCCAACACATACGAGCTGAAGTCGTGCTTTGGATGCATGACCTAGAGAAGATAAAGCTTTGGTATCCCAGCAGGATGTCAGCATGACAACCCATCATAAGACTCTCATAGCTTGTGCACCTATTGGCTGTTTGAAGGAACACCAGTTCATCTATGGCTTGTTCATAGGTACTGACTAAGCTATGTATCTGTGAGAAGCTTTACAAGACTAGCCATGCATTCCCATGAAATTTTAGCCCTTATATTTTAATTAAAATAACCCAGAGACCAGCAGAACATTTACGTGTTACCCTTGTTCATGAGGGACAGGGGTGCTAAAGCAGGGATGAATTTGCTGTTACCCTTCCATTCATCCAGATTATATTTGAATATTGTAAGAGAAGTACTTTATGTGGAGAGGAAGGCTGTTCCAAAGAAGTGTATTCTCTGTGATACATCTCTGTCCCACCGACATGTAATATTTAATGTTGCAGAAGAGATTGAAACACCTTAAATGGATGTTTATGCCCCCCTTTGGACTTGTAAACGTGTAATAGTGATGAAAGGATAGGGTTTGTTGTGGCTATGTACATGAGAGCAGTGATCACCTCTCAGTAGCCAGTGTGTGACAATGAGAAGAGGGACAAGGCTTTGAAATGGTTTGCATAGTTTTTATGATTTAGTCTCCAAATTTTCTTAAAAGTATTGTGGGTATAAAAAAAAAAGTTTTGTAGGTTTTCAAGTTGTGTTAGATGCTGGGAGAGTTACATACCAAAGGGAGCATTATACTTGATGATTGGTCTGACGAGTACAGAACACATAGGAATGAACTCATCTCTGGACTTGGATACCATACTCTTGGTGATAAGTTGTGCAATAATAAGGGACTGTCTTGCAGTAGTGAATATGTGCTGATTGAATGACAGTTCTTTGTCTACATAAATTCCCAAGTTCCTAACTACTGGATCAATTTTTAGAGGTGTATTGTCATGTCTTTGGGATAAGGATAGAAACTTGAGTATCTGATAAAAACCCACACAGACTCACTGAGGGTATGCAGATGCCTTACAGATGACATCCCAAACTTTTGTACCAAAGTGCAAACTTTTGTACCACTGGGACACTCATACATTTTAGGCACAGACTCTGCAAGTTACTGATTAATCTGTCGAAATGTTTGGGATGCTTACTTACCTTCTGGCTTTGGCATTTTGCAAATTTTTCTGACTTTTTCTGTCAGACTTCAATCCCTCTGATGTGAGGATATGACTCTTAGATTTCTTATCTGTCATTTCTGTTTGTTTGATCTTAATTTGACGTTATGCTGTTTTAATTTAATTAAATTGCTGTATCTTTTTGCTGTCATGTTCTTTTATTTCCCACCACATTAAAACAATTTTAAGAGTCACTGCAGCAGTATAACCCTGTATATAATTAGAAAGTAATTGCTGTTTAGCATCTACCTTCTGGCCTGTCTTCCAAAGCTTTCAGACATCTCCATCGTAGCTGGTCACAATCTCTAACTCAGAATGCCAGCTATCACACGGATGGTGGAGGGCATCCTGTGCCTTTTTTAATTATTTTTTTCCAAAAGAAGCAATCAGTTGTAAATATCCCTATATGCTGTCTTCTTCCAAGTGACTTCAAGTGTACGAACTTCCCAGTTTCTTTTAACATTAATGTCAGACTGTTTTGTTAATTGTAAGTTTTTGTATTTCAGCTTGGTGTCTAGCAAATATCTGATGTCCATGATTTTCTGAGGACAGCTGGCTAATCAAAGTGGTAGTGAAAGACATTCCACCAAAAACCTATGTGTCTTTTGTTAAGGAAAGGATACAACATGCCTTTCTGCAAGTATTGTGTGACTTTCAACAAGTAAAGTCTTTATCAAAGAACGTAAAAGCCAGAGGCCTTCTTTGAATATAATAAAATGTTGGCATTAGCGCAAATGATTCCCTTTTACCTCAAATGGAAGACCTTTTATTTTTGTTACATAGAAAACTTTCCCTAAGAAGGAGAGAAGATTTTGAAAAATACGAGAGACTGATTTTAAGGATTCCACAGACAAAAAAACATAAGCTCTTGGAGACCCTTACAGTTCTCACAGTACCTGAGGGTGCCATAATCAGAGAGGTGTTGGCTTCTGTGCCTTAGTCCCATGACTTTTATTTAGTACATTTCCACCTGCTCTGACCCATTTAGAAGCAGACAGTGAGAGAGCAACTTCAGCTGCCAGCAGCCCTCTGTAAACAGGTAAGCAATGACCTCTGTTTCAGAAGCTGATCCACAGACACTAAAGGCACACTTCTAGCTTTCTCTAATTTCTACTGTGCTGACTGGTTCTCCCTCCCCCAAAAGGATAGCTCACCTGCCATAATGCGGAAGGCACCACAAGACCCAGCTGCGATTAGTGTCAGGGTTCCTTTCTCATTGGCAGAGTGAATCACATAATATTACTCTTAAAAGCCCAGATAAGCTTGAACGTTGACACCCACTTTGCCATTATTGTTCCCAGTTTGTCACCTTTGAATATCGTACATTTTCCAAGGAGTATGTTACAGCTTGATATAAAGTAAGTGCTCACAGGTGATTGTGTTGTGGACTGCTGTTTCTCAGAAATGAAAGGCTGTTTTCTTTTCAATTGCTTCTAGTCCATGCAACTGTCTTCTTTACATGGCTACAGCATAGACAACAAGAACATTCATGTTAGGTTTCCCTACAAAATGCATCTGCTTCAGAGAGAGACTGTTAACCTATTGAGGGAGTACTTTCAGTAGGGATCCTTGGAGGTGTTAGAATCTCATAAAATTGTTAGACATAATTTGCTTGAGGGCACCAAGGCATATTGCTGCACCTTTGGTTACTAAAGGTTTTAAAGATGCTTTTTTGTTACCTTTGTTGGAGCCAGACTGTCACCCCCCAGCGCCTTAGAAACCAGACAGATTGTTCTGGATAAAGGAATGTGGTAGGTAGTTTAGAAGATCCCTGTGGTGACTCTTTCATTACTCTTCATGGATATCACCAGAGGATGAGAGTTTGTTCCAGAGCTCAGTACATTCCTAAATGCTAGTGAGAGCAGAGTCTTGGATTAGGCAACATAGGTTTATACTTTGACAGTGTACTCAGTTATAGTTGATTTAGATACCGATTTCCATTTTTGTAGTGATACTATTTTTGACAGCCAGCAGCATTAAACTTAGCAAGGTCTTATGTCTAGGCAATTCAGATCATATGTCTCTGCTCAAAGGAATCCTTTTCTTAGTTAAAAACAATTTTACTTCTAATATTTTTATTACCAAAATCATTTTCCCAATTACTTGTCTTTTCCCCATCACAACTCCATTATTCCATAGGTATATACTAGGCTAGTAACCACTAGGGTCCTTATAGGCCTAGCTGTGCAACCCAAGTGGGTGATTTACTGACTGCCAGTGCCCATCAGAGGCATGGGCGTCAGACTAGGGGTGAATTTCATATTACGCATCATTTGGTCCAAGTTGTGCTTAAATAGGGATAGGGAGGAACTCCGCTTCACATGGATGAAGAACCTGTTCAAGAGAATCAGAATTCTGTAAGAAACAGATCTGCCTCTCCAACATATCTTATGTCACAAGCAAAATTTTGGTCTTTTAATCTAGTTGTTATGCAGATGTGCAAAAGACACTGGGTCTAGGGATGCCTTGTATGCCAGACAAAGATCACTTCTCAGAAGTCTGTACTATATCGAGTAAAGAGAAAGGGGTTTGAGGTGATCAGAAAACAAAATCCAAAAATTGCTCCACAAACAGATTTTATTACCATGAATACAACTGAGAACCAAGCAGAAAAAATATACCATGAAGACCAGGGACAATACCGCTAAATATGTAATAAGTCCATTTATTGGTTGCCCAAAAGTTTGTTGTGCAAAAAGCAGATAAAATTGCACTTAAAGCCAAACTAAATAGCTTATAAATCTCTCTCTGAACAAATAGCAGCAAAATATACTTCTTTTTTTTATTACCACTTCTGGTACCTCAGCTGTTCGCCTTCTCAGGATATGACATCATAACATTTCTTGCTTGTTTTTATACAAGGGAGAAACAGTTAATTACACAAACAGTTAAAACACAATACTTTTGCTTGAATTCAAAAGTTAATAAGTTAAGTATATTTATTACTTATTTTAATACTATCCAACATTTTAAATAACTTGCACTCAAATGTATAAATTAACTTCCTGATTTAACCTAAGGGTGTAAAGTCCTATAGTTCAAAGTCATTTTCATTTCTAATTCCCTTAATTTATTTAAAAATCATTTCCTCTAGGGAGAAAAAGTTGTGCAAATACACTGAAAAAGAACCCAGAATCTATCCCCTGGTGTTTCATTAGATGATGTTCTGCCAGCAGCATTTTCATATTTTTATTCTTGATATCACCCAAATGCTCCAGGAGTCAGACTTTTACTCTCCTTTTTATCCAGCCTACATAGCAAGCTGAATGTGAGTTAAATAAAAAAATTGATTAATTATTTGGATGTCACATTATATGTAGATGGGGGTCTATATTACATCATCGAACACTTAAAAAAGTGAACGATGATTAATCAACACCATGTAAGCGAAAGGTTACAATGTTGAAACCTCAGAACAGCAATTTTTTTCCAAGGAAGAAAAATCGCTGCCCCCCCCAAAAAAAACTTTAAAACATTACATAAAGTGTGTGGGGGGGTGCCCCTCACCAACCCCCTACTTAAATATACCAACTCCAAGATCGCACTACAGTGTCGAAAACGGCAAAGTAATGGAAGTGGACAAGCGAATGCTTTCCCAGGGAAAGAATTTGCTTAAAAGCCGCTTCGATGTTTTGCCTTTTCGTTCTTTTACGTTCGATCAAGATGCATTCGACAGAATGTGTCTTCGATCCTGTAATAGGAACCCATAGATGGGAATAATGAGATTATGCACAAGCTGTACAGAAAAGAAACAGAGGTGAGTAACGTTATGCATGTGCCCCATTTGATTGATTCTTTAACATGTGAATTTAGGAGAGTTTTTAATAACACATCAGATAAAACCATGTGGGAAAAGGAGTTGCTTAGAGTTGAAAATAGACTCAGGAGTGAAAATTAGTAAAGTTAAAAAGAGGGTTCTAGAGGGAAAAGGGAAGGAAAGGCCACAATACAAAATGCAATATCATAAGGAAACAAATGATATGAAGAGGAGTAAAGATAAACAATTTTTTGTATCTAAATTTACTAATTTTCATCAGTTTTAGAGAGTATTATTAGGTGCCATTAGTACATAATTTGTAATGGTGAAGCTGTAGATACATATTTTCCTATATTTGTGACCTTTTCTTATAGAAGACGCAGTAACCTAAAAAATCTTTAGTTCTGAGAGTAGTAGACACTTTGAGAAGTTAGATCACATGGGTATGTTTGCATGTGGACACTGTAAAGTGTGCTCCAAAGTCAAAAATCTTAATGGGGTACAAATAAATGGGAGAAAGTGCAACCTATCGACTTGAAGACAAATCCACTGAAGGACTAGGTGGGGTATAAAATGTATACAAACACATCCAAGCAAAAAGCTTAAACCTTTAGAATGTTGTTGTATTTTTGGGAGCTTTACAGGTATCCTCTCAATGTCCTTTTGTGTAAACTGCCTTTTTGTTCTATTTTCACAGTGTTCTCTAAACTCTTCTGATTGTATGCAGTATCACAGAATCATAGTATTTATTATCCCTTTTTTAACAGCAGCTTCTAGTATAGCTTCATCTAAGAAACAGACTTTGCCTAAGTTGTTCTTTTACTTAGAACTCTGTCTTTGCCTATACTCTGTTACCAATCCCGTTGGAAATGGGCTGTCACCTGCAGTCCAAACTTATGCTTTTGCCTCATCCTACAGTCTTACCTTGATTCCTTTGCTAGTTTCCTCCAGTAGGTTCCAGCTTTTATTTGCCTATTTTCTATGCCCCTGCTTGCAGTCATCCCCGGTTTTAAAATCTTGTTTCTCCATTCTTGTGTTTACTTAGTATGTGGACTACTCTCTGCTACTTTGAGTATCAAATTCTGCAAGTCTATTGTTATTCTCCTTAAGGACTTGCATCCAAAATCATAGTCTGTCTTTATCTCTCAACTCCCAGTAATCATCCTTTACCACTTTAATTTATACCCTTCTGTTGAGTTATGCATATGAGCCTTAACTGTGTAGCTGTTAAGTATCCCTTCAAGTTAGGTTAACAATAAACCCTCTTGCTGTATGGGGGAGAATGAACTTAAACTTTTATCCTGTTCCCCTACCATGTAAATATTTTTGACTCTTATTGTTTTTCACAGATTCTCCTCTGGTTAATAAAATATGCTTGATCTGTATATTGACTAAAGGGACTAAACACATTTTTGGTGCTTGTATCTTGCTATTCATGTCTGTAATCAAGAACATTCAGTGTCTCAATGTTTGTATTACCTTTTGTATAGCTTCTTCCCACTTCCTTAGCTGCCGTAAAAGAATCCCTTTTAATCCATGCATCTATATACTTAATGTTGTCATGTCACCATAAGTGTTGCTGTTGCTGAACCAATTCATGTGTAAGTATGTAGTTTACCACTTTGTTTTATTTTCATTAATTTATCCCAAAAAAGCTTGAAACTAATTCATAATGTTCCTAAACACTGAAACATCATTCCCTAGATTTATCAAGTACAAAATAATATCATCTACAAATAAAGCTATGTTTTCACGATTACTATACCAGTTGCCTCCTTGAATGCGAGACACTTTTTTTTTGCCAACAGTTCTAAGTGGAAAGCAAGTAACATTGTGGAAAGAGAACATCTCTGCCTGGTTCTGCAGTTCAGAGAGGAAATGTCCCACCTCAATTCTTGCTTCCGATCTTTCATATATCCTCCTTATTAACCATATTTTTGTCAGTGAATGGGACTGCTACCACTGTTTTTCTCATAAACTGTCTGCTGACTCTATGGAGTGCTTTCTCTGCATCAAGACTGACCGATTGTAGCAGAGTTTTCTTATTCATCATTGTTTTATTAGTGTTATCAAATGTTTGCCTCCTCTCCATAAACCCACATTGATCCATAGCGGTCATGTTTGGTAACATCTTTGCTATTCTCTCAACTACTGTAGACAATGATACTGTATTACCCATATTTTAATGTTGAAATTGGACTCTGTGAAGATTGATCTGAAAGGTCTTTTACCCTCTAGAATGTTCTTCCAAAGTGCTGGTGTTCACCCACCCCTTTAAAATATTGTTAAACAAAACGTTTCAGATGGTTATCACTTTCTTCACTCCTAACATCCAGATTTCCACAGGAATACCATCTGCTCCTGGATTTTTCCCTGTTAATTGGTTATATATCATAATTTTATTTCATTACTTTCTATCTTGGCTGTTAATTGTTAAGACTTGTCTTCCTCTAACCTTAATATAATTAGGTTGTACATTAGTATTTCTGTGTGTATATTTTCTTGCTTCCCCATTCCTCTACTTAATACATATTTTCGTAATATTTCTGAAAAATCTTTAATCACTCTATAATATCTCTGGCTATGTTTCTTGTTATAGTTTCCCTACATTTGACTACAACTGTTTTTACTTTCTGCTGCGTAAGTTGTTGTGTTAAAGGTTTTTGCCATCTAGAGGTATCAAAAATAGGTCCTTAAAAGCAACCTTTCTAAGCTTGTGTTTATAATCCAATGCTCCCATAGTTCCCTTCTAGTGCTCTGCATTTTCTTCTGTTCTCGCTATGTGAGATTCTCCTTTTCCTGCAGTACTTCAGCTTTTGTTTACCCTTCTAAATAAATCATATTACTACTTTTCCATATGTTTCTCAAGTCTTCCATGTTATTAAACTCCATTTTATTTTATGCCACTCATTAGCTTTGCATTTTGAAGTAATTTCTATCTTCCCTAGTAACCCTGAAATCATATGCCCTACGTATTCCTTAAATTATTTTCTTTTTTACAGATGTGTAGGAAAGCTTTAGTTTTTCATTTTAAAATAATTACACTGCATCTTTCTCTAGTGTTCTATTTGTACATGATTTGTTGAAGTTATTGGATGGGTCTGAAAGCATCAAAAGTAATACTGATGCTGCTGTGAAATATAATTTCTGTCTTGTCCATTTACTGTATCTTGTGGATTATTGTGTAAGTTATGTTTGAGTTCCTACTACTGAATTCAGATCTTGCGTATCAGATATTCCCATGTATGTCTTCAGAAATCTACCTTCTTTTGTTATATTTTCCTTTCTAGGTCCCCCAATATAATCCTCACTGTTACAACTCAGGTTCTAGTCTCCACACAAACATAAAATTCCCCTCTGAAAGCTCATTTTTTTTCTAAAATTCTAATAAGCTCCATGGTATTAGGTTTTGGTGGAAGTTAAATGCATGCCAGCATAGTTGTCGTCATTCTCATCAATTACCCCTTACTACCACAAGTCTACTATTTTCCCATCTTTTGTCACTACTAGAGCCTAACTTACAATCAGTGTTATCACTCCCCATTTCCTTTGTACCTAATTCTGCTGAATGTCCACTCTGAAATCCTTTTTCAAATTCACCTGCTCATTTCTGTCTCCTAAATGCATGTTATATAACATTACTATTCATACTACACACGTCTTAATATAATTCAGTATTCTCTGCTTTTTGTTCATACTTTTGGCTAAGGCTGTTTACATTCCGTGTTAATGTTAACAAAGTAGACATTTTAGTAAAAGCTATTATTCCCCACTTTTTATACATGACAATTCTTTTGAATATATGGTTCCATCTTCCAGCTTATATGTGCTCATAGATATTTGGCAGGCTGATCTTGTAGGAATTTTCTATTTCTCATTTCTGTATGAGCTGTATTACATTTCCCTGACTTTTTGGTTCTTTGCAAACACTCAAGAAACAAAAAATATATTTTAAAACTCTCAATCCCCCTTTAACTCTCCGCAAACACACAAAACTGTCTGCACTTTCTAAAAGTGAATTGTACACCTCAAATATGAACAGTTGTCCCAAATCTATGGCTACAGTCACACGTATTACCTATTTTAAAGTTGAGGTTTACCATACTAAAACACTTGTTTGAACCTGTGTTCTCAGTTACAAAGATTGCTTTTTGTTCTTAGTTCATGTCTATTGCCCTTCCAAATGTGAATAACAACTTGCATACTTTCAGTAAATAGCTTTTAGCTTTAAGAAAAAAAATGCAATGGCTACCTTTAAATTAAGTTGTCCAGTATAATGTTTAATGTTTTAAGGCCACCTGGGAGACAACTGCTTGCATACGATAATCTTCACACAGTTTCAGACTTTATTTATTTTTACTGAACTGCTTGCCAGTATCCCTTTATAAGTTATTTACTGTGTTCCTTGTATTTTTCACTATGGACACTCTAGTCATTTCCTGATTAATTGCTTGCACCTCCAGGTTCCTTATCTCCAACTAAAAGTAAGTAACTTTGCAAGTAGAACAAAGAACCCTTGTAGATTTCATTCCAAACACAATATCCAGATCACTAATAATTAATTGCTTGCACATTCATACTCCTTATCTGAAGTTAAAAGCTGGTACTAATGCGAAAAGCAGCTATTAGCTTTGTAAATACAAGAAAAGACTACAGTTTTCTTGTTGTGCATCATTTTCTCTTGTACTCCAAGCTTATTTGCTTAAAAACAGCATATTCATAGCTTAAACTATGGGGCATTAATCTAAGCATCCACCTGTATAAAAACTGGGGAAATCATCTTTTAATTCTTCCTGTTATATTATTGATACACTTTTACATCTCTGGCAGCCCAGGATCACAACATTGTTAGCATCAGCTTGCTTCATTCCAGCTTTGTCTTGTTGCATTGTAAAGTCTGAATATATTACAGCTAAGAAAAAGTACTTTCTTTCTTAATATCACTGGCATAGACAGCATTCACGGATAAAATCCCTCTCTGTCACATTTTAAAGTTCCTCTGACTGCATGCTCTGCCATTACAATGTAGCATGCAATTCAGAGCAGGAAATTTGTGTTCAAGTAAAATAAAAATGGTTTTACTTTTAGTTAATTCTTCAGTCCATTCACTGTCCTCCTAAGCATTAATGACACAAAGTGGTTTATACATTAGAGTTCTTCAGCAAGTTAATCATAGTCCACAAGCTTCCTGTCTTTTTCTGTCTTGTCCTTGCAGACCCAAAGTTCATGTGTCTAAACTGTGTGTAATAAAATTGTTTTTTACCATTATCCCATTTATTCAGTAATTCCACATTATTGCAGGTTTTCTTCCAAATCACCTTGACATCCCTGCATGTGTCTTTGGTTGAAGTGTAAGGTAGTCCCGATTTTTCTAGCCAGTTCTTAGATTTTTCTGTATCTCAAGCATTTTCCAGTAGTCTTTTTCCAGTGAAATATGTTCTACTGGTTCTGTCTGTGGGCTTTGTTATTCTCAGAAGACTGAGAAGATTAGCCCCTTTATCTTGGTGGCTCACTCTTTGTTGGCTAAACTTTATTTCCTCCTTAACTTGCTCTTTTAAAATTTTCTGATCCTCCAGGAAAAAATATTCTGAACAGAGTTGGATGTAGCAATTTAAACTGCACACCTGCCTGTTGGCATCCCCTGATTGCTGGGATACACTTGTTTCTCTTCTGCCTGGTGTACAGTGGATCGTCATTTCTCACAATTAATCTAGTGTCCCCAATTTTTAATTGTTTTTACCTTCTGCAACAGTTTTGTTAAGTGCAGCTTATTCTGCTTGAATGATTGCATCTTTACTAATATAGATTGCTTCTGCTTTTTCATGTCCAGATTTGGGCCATGTGCATGATGTGCTGTCTCAGTTAAATCCTGCTGTGGAACATCAATCCATTTCCTTATTTGTACCCCCATATAATGAATGCACTCTGTTCCTTTCCATTTCTTTGGTATAGCTAAAAAATAAATCCCAAATTTTCTGTTTGCTTGGTTTTCTAACTCTTTTTAGGAAACCACTATTCTTTCAAAGCATCATGTTATATGTTCAATATGCTAGGCTAATGACCACTGGGGCCTTTAGTAGCTTAGTCATGCAAACCATATGTACCCCATGAGTTATTGTGCCTTAAAGGTTATTTTAAGGAGTGTATGTTAGTTAGGGAATGCTTTAACAGCTGCCTCTCTCTCCATTAGTGACATAGGTGTCAGACTGGGATACATTTCCAATTTCATATCCACTAGTACAAGGCTACCTTGAATAGGGTTAGGGAAGGGCTCTGCTTCACATGGATGAGAAGCCTTTTCCAGAGAAATAGTGATTCTCGAAGATGCATACTTGTCCCTCCAATATGCCTTATTTAAGTTGCCATCAAGTTTAAATTCTTAGATCTAGCAGTTATGATGCTGTTCATTTTTTATGGATGTGTAAATGGTCCATCAGAGTGGGATTCAAGAATCCTTTGTATGGCAAGCATAAATCACCTCTCAGCAGTTTTTAGGAGACAATATAGAGAAGAGGCTTTGTGACAGTCTGTATAGGACATTGTGTTTACGGCTTTTATACTTTTTGTGAAGAACTTCTGTGGATGTTCCAGTAGTTGCAAAGGCAGTATTGTACTCAATAATGGGTCTGATGAGGGCTGAGTACATTACTTTGATGACTTTCCTGGACCTAGATGCCATGCCTTTACTTACAAGTTGAGTGACAAAATTATTTTTCTCACAACCTTAAATACGTCAGTCAAAAGCTAGGTTACAGTCTACATGAGTTCCCAAATCCCTGACTACTGTGTGTACTTTTAGGGGAGTTTTATCAATGAGGTAGTTTCCCTAGGTGGCCGGCTTCCCAGAACGTACTATTATGCATTTTTTGGCATTGAGTTTTAAGTTGTGGTTTTGACACCAGTCTTTTGTCTTTGTTAGACCTTCCTTTAGGATGTTAGTATATTTGGGGGATCCATAATTGCTCCTAGCTTTCAGTCATCTGCAAACTTGGTAAGCCAGAGTCCCTTGACATCAGCCTTGACTTCAAAAAAAATGATGCCAAAGAGGAGTGTAGCCAGCACAGAGTCCTGGGGAGACTCCACTAGTGATCAGTCTCTTTGTGGAGGTGATCTTTGCAATCCTAACTTCCTGGGGTCTTGTATGTGAGCCAGCTGGCCACTCAGTTTGTTACATAGGGGTTTGTCTAATTCCTTGAATTTATTTTGTAGTGCCTGAGTGGGGTATTGCATCAAACACCTTAGTTAGGTCACGATGGGTAGTATACAGTCTTTTGAACTCATCCTTTGCCTTTGTGACCTTCTCAAAATTAATCCTGCAGGTTCAGTACGCATGACCTGCCTTTGATAAAATCAAACTGGATTGATTACAGTGTCTGAAACCTTTCTCGTTTGTTAAACATTACCATGCTAATTCTTTCCATGGCTTTGCATATTAGACTAGTCAGACTAATGGGTCTGTAGTTATCAAGATCTGTTGATGATCCACCTTTGTGCAGTAGGATGACTGTTGCAGTTCTCCTTTTCTATGACACAAAGCCTTTGCTGTGGTTGAATAGTGACACCAGTGTCTTTGATAGGTCATAGTTCAGGCTGTTTGAGGCATCCTTGGATATTATCAGCACCCACTGAATCAGTATTCTTGCCCTTTAGAGAGTGCATATATGACCTACTCCCTACTGTAGTTGATGGAGTAATGTTAGGTGGTATTTTCTGCCTTCACCTCAAAATGTGTTTTTAGTTGTCTTTTTTTTTTTAGTTTATCTTTTTTTGTTGTTAAACTTCCTAATTTTAGGTATGACTTTTATTTATTTTTTGTTGTACATCCTGTTTAATTTTGGATTCCATCAGGGTGGTTTGTGTTTTGGATTAGTCTGGTAGGCACAGCAGCCTCTGTGCAGTCAATGACATGGTTGTCGACAGGTTCTGTGAATAATTCTACATAGGTTGCTGCATTGTCTGGGTTTGAAGGGGCTTGAAGTTTTGACAGGTTATCACTTAATAAAATGTAATTTGCCTTGGAATAGTTTCTGACTGTTACAGGGTTTGCTAGGTATACATAATTGGATTCTTATTTCTTTATTTCAACCTGTGTTTTATACAGTTTAATCAGCTCATCTGAATAGGCACGTATCCTTTTGTAATGCAACTGTATATATTCCTTCAATGTCTCTCTCATTTTAAACAACTCTGAATGTATTTAATTTATATTCTTCAAAAATCCTGGAAGACAGGTACTGCACTAAACTTAAACTGATTTTTTTCGGGTCAGCTGTGAATTTTTTCAAAGCCAGAGCTTATTATTTTCCTTTTTGGTTGATTTTTGTTTATTCTCTACACATTTTTTTCTTTGTTAGCATCCAGGCATTGCAATTACTAGCTCAGTAACCACATTTTATCCAAATTGATATAAAACATATTTGTTTTAACATTTTCTTAGTTTCACACTGGGAGAACTTTAAATAACCTTGTTACTCAGTTTGCAACAATCTTGGAGGCATGTTTACTTAATTTTTTAACATCTATTAAATCACAATTAAAAGGCATAGGTACATATATAGTATTAGAAAAGGAAACAAACTATAGTGATTTCTTATTGTTTATATGCAGTGTACATATTACCATGTCCTCCAGTATAATATAAATAGCTCAATTCCTGTCACCTGTGAAACCTCACTCCAGCTTCTGAGCAGTACTCTTTATGTATTGTTCCCAGAAATTTCATTTATTTTTTTTTGTGTGTTTTGCCATTTCCATTTTTTTAAAGACACCACTGACCGTCCTTTTCTCAACTTTACAGTTTTCATTATTTCCTTTACAGTGGGTTCAGATTTTGATTTCCATAGTATTAAACATAGTAATGCCTTATTATATCTAGGCAGTTTAGATCCTGTGTCCCCACTAATAAGAATCATTTCTTTAGTTAAAATCATTTGTTTCTCCCAACATTTCTGACAAAGCACTCGTTTTTAAAATCGGCCAGCTTGTTGCACTTAACAAAAACATGTTCCCAGTTACTACTCATTTCTATCACAGCATGAGCATTTGCACTTTACCTGATGAAAACTGGTCTAAAGTCTACTTGGTGTATAAAAATACCCATGCGAACAAGCAAAAATCCTAAAATTCTGGACTTTGTTGCTTTCTTGGGAGCCATGTGTGTGTGTGTGTGTGTGTATATATATATATATATATATATATATATATATATATATGTATATATATGTATGTATGTGTATATACTCCCATTGTTCCTTTATAAATTACCTATCCAGTTTCTCTTCCCAATCTTTTCTAACCTTCACTAATTGATACTTTGGTTATCATGCAGTACTTTATATGCCTTACTGAGTATCCTTTTCTTTTTTTTTTTTTTTTTTTTTTTTTTTTTTTTTTACATCAGCTTATGTTCTATACTCAAATAAAAATTCTACAAGAGCTGTTTATTCACTCAACACTCCACTGTCCCTTTCTGTTTGCTTGTACTTTAATATGAATCCTCAGCAGGGAAGGCCGTGTCTAACCTGCAGTTCAAACTTTTGCTTGGCCTTATCCCTCTCATTCACCTTTCCTTGTCTAGTTATTTGCTCCCATTACCTTTGTTCCTTTGCTAATTTTCTCCAGTAAATTCACAACCCCTCTTGCTATTTTCTGTACCCTTACTTGCAGTCAACCTTTTTGGTAAAATCTCCTTTCTCCAGTCCCATTTTGGTTTAGTTCTTATAACACCTTCAGTAACTCTATGAATATAATAATGTTCTTCATGTTTCACTGTTGCATTCATCACTTGTGGGTTATGCCTGCTGACCAGAGTAAAGGTTTCCCTCCTGCGTCGGCTGTTCTATGAGTGTGGCTGATGTCAGGTCATCAGGGCTATAAAGGGAGACAGCTGACGTCATTACATCTGTCTTTCTTGCCGTGGAACCTGAAGCAGAAGCAGTTTTTTGAGTGCGTCGGTCGGCCGTTGCCAGAGTGAGGACAACCATCTAAAGCTAAGTACTCCATTGGGGAATCTTTTCTTGCCTTAAACTGATGTCAGTTGTGGAAAGCAGATCCCACACTGAGACTTCCATTCTCTGTGCGTCACTTGTTTAGGCCCAGACCATGACGTTCCAAGGTATCTATTCTGTGCCCTCTTTAATGCTCGTACTATTAGAAGAAGAGCTGATATTGCAGCACAGCATTTGTCACTCTTTCCAGCAACGTGAAATGGCGTTAGTTTTTCAGGCAGATGTTCTTCGTTTTTCACTATTGCAGTCATCACATTTGGGTTGTCCCTGCCAGGATAGCCCTTGGGCGGCCTGCATATCAGAGACTTAGTATTTCTGCATTGATTGCTGTCGCTTGAAGACTGATGTTAAGTCATCAGTGGTATAAAGGAAGGCATCCAACGCCATTACATCAGTCTTTCTTGCCTTGGAGACTGAAACAGACGCAGTTCGCATGAGTGCTGGTCGGCTGCTACCCGAGTTTCATTTCCAAATTGAAGTTGAAGTCTTCGAAAGCTAAGTACCCCATTGGGGATCCTTTTTTCTTGCACTAACCGATGTCAGAAAAAGTTAATTGTCTCGCCTGTGGAAAGCAAGTACCACACCAGGACTTCTATTCTTACTGCGTCGCTTGTCTAGGCCCAGACCATGACATCCCTCATTGTCGCTTCTGTGCTTTAATGCCAGAACTATTCGTCGTCGGGCCCTTATTGTAGCCAGATATTTCTGTTTACAGTCCTCGAATCCCAATATGGCTTCGGTAAGCCATCCAACAGCAGATAGTCTGAAAAAACCTAAAGATAAAGAGAGAGAGACAGCCCACACAGGACCATACCTTCCAACTATGCTTCCGTTAAGCTGGTCATCAGTCCTACGGAACTTAGTGAGGCACTTTTGCAGCCCCTGATGCCTGCATCAGTTAATTTGCAGGCCTCTACTGAGACCCTTTCGGAGTCTGGTATGCTGCAGAACTCTTCTTTGTCTAAGGATCCTGCTGTCGTCACTACCTTGGAGGGGTCTGAAGCCGCTGTCCAGGCACTGGCTTCTGAGTAAGTCCTACGCAACACCGAATCTGACATAAACCGACAACTCACATCATGGCTTCCATTCTTTCGAAAACTGAGTTCCTCAGGCCTAGAGGTCGAACCACCAACAAGAAACCGATTAGCCATTCTCAGTCACCTGCTCCCTTGCCTCAGTCTCAAATGCTTAAAATGACAGAGGACCTTATCATGCTGATTAGGGGAAGCCAAGTCACTCCCACAAAAAGGAAAAGAGATCTGCCTCCAGTAGTTATGTTTGAACAAGATTCAGATGCATCCGACGCATCTGACTATGAAGACATGCAGCCCTCTCCACATATGAGAATTCTGATGCAGAGGAATCCATTCCATGTTCTTTGTGTTTTACTGTTGCAGTCATTGCATTTGGGTAATCTGCTGGCAGGTTGCCCTCAGTCGGCCTAATTAAAAAAGTCTTGGGTCCTGCATCGGTTGCTGTCCCTTCTTCCATGACATCAGGTTGTGAGGGGTATAAAACATGCAGCCGACGCCATTACATCAGTCTTTCTTGCTGTGCGGTGCCCAAACCAGAAGCAGTTCGCAAGTGCCGGTCGGTTGACTCCTGAAATTTTCGTTTCAGAGTTTCAGAACCGAAGTCTTCAACCAAAAAGCTAAGTACCCTGCTGGGGAAACTTTTTCTTGCTCCTTACCGATGTCAATAAAAGTTAATAATTGCATTACTTGTGGGAAGCAAATACCTCATAAGGATTTTCATTTGTACTGTATTCCTTGCCTAGGCCCTGATTGTCGGTTTTGTGCTAAATTTAATCAACGCACTATTAAACGGCGGTATATTTTTGCTTCTGAATATTTTGGTTCACGTTTTAGTTATCCAGAAATGTCTGTTAGCAATCAGACTACCGGAATACCTAAAAAACGCAAAGAAAGAGACAGGCTGTTGAGGTCCAACACGGACGACGCTTCTCCTAAGCCAGTCGCCAGTTCGCCTGTACTCAGTGAGGTGCTTTCGCAGCCCCTGATACCCGCTACTTCTGATTCACAGGCCTCTACTGAGACCCATTCGGAGTCCGGTATGCCATGAGAAACTTCAGTTATAGAACCCACTGATGTCTCTACCTTAGATGGGTCCAGAGCCGCTGTGCAGGCACTGGCTTTTGAGGGTGTTTTCAGGCTTACAGATTTGTATATTAGACCGACACCATCTTCAAAACTAAGGCCAAAATCTAAATCTTTGTCTAAAAAAACGACGCCTGGGCCACATGTGCAGGCCCCTATGCCTAAAAAAAAAATCAAAATGGCTGAAGATTTAATTACTCTGATCAGGGGTTGCTAGCCCCCCCCCCCCTTCTAAGAGGCTTAGGCAAGACATTGATTATGAATCTTCTGAACAGGATTCTATTACTTCTGACTCCTCTAATGAACAGGATTTGTCTATACCTACTAATGAGGACTCTGATGCAGAAGATTCCATTCCTTCTGCTTCTCCCCCTGAGGATTTTCCTTTTGGGGAAACTTTACATACCTTACGGGAACATTTCCACTGGGAAAGTCAGGATTTCTCTGAATCTAAAAAGAGACTTAGGGATTTTCTCCTTCCTCAACGTAGGCCTTTGGCTATACCTCCTGTCCTAGACATTGTTGATGATGTTTTTACAGAATCTAGTATGGCTCCTGATTCTCTGCCTCTGGCTCCTTGTAAGCCAGACAGATACTACAGGGTTCCTGACTCCCACAAATTCTGTTTCAAAAATCTTATCGCAGATCCTGAAACCATTTCTCAGGGTCCCAAGGGCATTAAGGCTTCTACTGCTAAAAATCCTACCCCTTCTGATAGAGATTCCAGGGCGCTGGATAGATGGGGTAAGAAAGTTTACACTTTTGCAAACTTGGCAATCAGGGCTTTAAACTGTCAATTTCATATGCTTAAATACCAGCAGCATATCATGGGATTGCTTAAACAGAAAATGATGTTCATTTCTGACTGTGTGGAAAATAAAGATTTACAGGATTTATTGCATTGAGCTGAACATGTTGGTAAACATACTTTGCAATGTGGTTTTGATTCTTTGGAGGCCTCTTGCTGTAACTGGCTCTGTGTTAAGAAGACATGCTTGGCTCAAACAGCAAACTCTGCCTGATCATGTTAAAGCAAAATTGTTGGATGCTCCTTTACAACAGGACCGTCTCTTTGGTAATAAGGCTGAAGAAGTTTTAAAAAAGATGGAAGAGAAAGGTAAATCTATGTAAACTGTGAAAGATTTCTTACAAGTGCAACCTCCAAGATTTAGTAGGCACTGGCCTGCTAAGAACTGGTCCTTTCCATTTTCTTCGAGAGCCACTCAAGTCAAACCAGACATTCCAAAGGCTCCAGGTTTCAGTCTCAAGGGACTTTTAGATCAAAACAATGGGGTGCCTTCTCCTCCTCCAAATCTGGAAGCAACAAGGCACCTCCCTATGGTAAGCAGTCTCAATGACTTCCCTCTACACTTACCAAGCACTTACCTTTCAGCTGCCCCTTTGGGCGGAAAACTGGCACTTCATCTAAGAAACTGGCAACTTATAAGACAGGAAAAATGGTTTTTAAATGTAGTATCCCAGGGATACAGATTTCATTTCCACACGTTGCCAATCCCAAACGAATGGCCAAACCTGCCTGCAAATCAGTGGGCAGAGGCCCGGAAACAAGTACTGTCTCTCATGAACATGGGAGCTGTTCAACCAGTCCCGGAAGAGGAAAAGGGACAAGGTTTCTATTCAAGACTTTTCCTGGTACCCAGAAAAGACAAATCATGGCGTCCAATTCTGGACTTATCTACTCTAAACACATTTCTGGACATTCCAAAATACAGAATGCTGACTCTTCAACAGTTACTTCCTATGCTAGGCAAAGATGCCTGGTTGGTAACTCTAGACTTAAAAGAGGCTTACCTGCATATCCCAATCAGGGAATCTTGCAGAAGATATCTCCGCTTCAAAGCAGGCTATTTGCATTACCAGTTCTCTGCACTGCCCTTTGGCTTATCTACTGTGCCCAGGGTCTTCACCAAGTGCCTGGCTCCAGTAATTGCATTTTGCAGGCAAAGAAATATTCAAATATATCCATACCTGGACGATTGTCTAATTCGGGCAGAAAACAGGGACATTCAAAAACATCTGGCGTTTGTAAAAAAAGGTTCTTACTTGTCTAGGGTACACCATAAACGAAAAGAAATCACAACTGGTACCCTCTCAAAAAATGACATTCCTGGGTGCAAGCTTGAATACAACTGCCCAGATGGCTTACCTTACCCTAGAAAAGCAAATTCATTTGGTGACTGACTTCAAAGAGGTGGCCACAAAAATCATGCTATCTGCAAGCCTTGGGGTTCATGGCCTCCTGCGTTCTTCTAATTCCATATGCAAGACTGCATATGAGGAAACTTCAGTGGTACTTAGAGTTTATGGAGTCAACATTGTCACAGCCTGGAAACAAATATCATACCTTGCCTGCAACTAGAGTTCTTATGGTGGGCCGAAGCTTGCCACCAAAACAAGGGACTGCCATTCACTCCACCCCCTGCCGCCCAAACCCTAATTAGACACACATCAGACTATGCTTGGGGGGGGGGGGGCTCATCTGGCAGAGAAGTGCATTCAGGTCAAATGGAGCCCAAATCAAATGCACCTTCATATCAATCAAAAAGAGGTGATAGCTGTACAGAATGCACTGACAGCCTTCAAGGACTACCTTCATCTAGGACAATTACTGATAAAGACAGACAACACCACAGTTATGTGGTGCATAAAGAAGCAGGGGGGTACACACTCCTACCCCCGTTGCAGACTAGCCATGGCATTGTGGAACATGGCCTTGACCTATCAAATTCAATTACAGGCTCAATTCCTGCCAGGAAAGCTGAATACTCTGGCAGACGGACTAAGCAGAAATCTCATGGACCCACACGAATGGAAACAGGAACCACGGATTTTCAACATGTTGGCATGCCAATGGGGGAGTCCGGACATAGATCTTTTTGCCTCACCCCAGAACTATCAGTTGGATAAGTTTTGCACAAGAACTCATCACAAAAAAGCCTGGAAAGTGGATGCTGTATCATTCAGCTGGAAAAACCTATCAGTCTATGCCTTTCCCCCTGTGCCTCTGCTCTCCAAAGTTCTACTAAAAGTCAAACAAGACAAACCAAAAATGATTTTGATTGCTCCAGACTGGCCTGGCCAACACTGGTACCCACTCCTGTGCAATGTGTCACACCTTCCACCGTGGCACCTGCCTCAGACACCTTACTTACTGTCTCAGCAGAACAACCAAATTCTGCACACTCCGCTCCAAACTTTGAATCTTGCAGCATGGCTAATCACCTAAATTCACCCTTGACAACCCTCAGCAAACCTGTGATGGATGTCATTTTTGAGGCAAGAAGGCCTAGTACTAGAAAATCTTATGCTGACAAATGGAAAAGATTCTGTACCTGGAGTCTATCACAAGGGATAAGCACAACAGTGCCCAATATTCCTCAGATTTTACAATATTTAACTGAGATACTTCACAAGGGTCTGTCCTTTCCTTCCATAAAAATCCATGCTTCAGCCATTTCTGCTCATTACAACACAGAACCTCCCCTCTTCTCTCATCCTCTGCTAAAGCAGTATCTTAGAGAAAGTCAAAAACTTAAAGACCACCCAGGAGAGCTCCAACCCCTGCCTGGGATCTCAATTTTGTATTGGAAAAACTCACTCTCCCTCCTTTCGAGCCAGCTGCTACTGCAGACTTAAAATTTCTCTCCTGGAAAACAGCTTTCCTTTTAGCAGCCACTTCAGCTAGAAGGATTTCTGAATTACAGGCTCTTATAGCAGTGGAGCCTTTCATTATTTTTCATGCGGACAGGGTCTCTCTCAAGACCAATCCATCCTTCATGCCTAAGGTTTCCAGTATGGCTCTTAATCAGACCCTTCATTTGCCACCTTTCTTTCCCAATCCACAGAACAAGGGAGAACAGATTCATTGGATGTACACAGACAACTTAGATTTTACTTAAATAGGACAAAATCTCAAAGAAAATCTGAACAACTACTGGTGGCATTTGCTGCAGGGGCAGAGGGAAAGGCCATTTCAAAGCAGACTATTTCCAAATGGATAAGCCATTGTATTCGTTTCTGCTTATATGCACCATGGTAAATCTATCCCCAGGGGGTCAGATCTCATTCCACCAGGGCTGCATCTACTTCTACAGCCTTTCTCAGAGGTGTTCCTGCCAGAGACATTCTAGAAGCTGCTACCTGGAGCTCAGTTCATACGTTCACCAAACATTACCATTTACCTTTCTTCTCTAAATCCAGAGCTGGCTTTGCCTCTGCTGTCCTGCAGGGCTTTATAGCTGGTCCTAATGCTGTATAAATCCATCCTCCCAATCATAGCTTTGGGAATCTACCCAAATGTAAAAAAGCCTTTTTGGTGTATTTGCTTTTGTTTGGAGGCATATTTTTGTGTTTAAAAATTACTTAAATATTTGGCTCTCTATTTGGGAGGCACCTGACATCTGGGGTAAGAAAAACTGATATAATGGTGTCGTCTGCATGTTTTATACCACTGACGCCATGGAAGAAGGGACAACAACTGACGCAGGACCCAAGACTTTGTTAATCAGGCCGACTGAGGGCAACCTGCCAGAAGATTACCCAAATGTAATGACTGCAACAGTGAATACACTCGAACATCTATATTTATGGTAAGTGTACACAACTGTGCTTTCTGCCTCTCCCCCAGAGGATGTTTCCTTTGGGTAAACCCTGCATACCCTAAGGGAGCATTTCCAGTGGGAGAGTCAAGACTACCCACAGTCTAAAATGAGACTCGGAGAGTTCCTGGACTTTCCACAACATAGGCCCTTAGCCATCCCCCCAGTCCTAGATGTGTGTTGGATGATGTCTTCCTTGAATCCAACTTGACTCAAGATGCCCTCCCTCCTACTCCCAGAAAACCAAACAGGTACTACAGAGTCCCTGACTCTCACATATATCTTTTTAAAAATCCAACTGCTGACCCTGAGGTCATTACTCAAGGCCCTAAAGGGATTACAGTGACCTCAGCTAAGAATCCCACCCCCTCAGACAGGGATTCCCGAGCACTGGACAGATGGGGTAAAAAAAAGTATACACCTCAGCTACTCTTGCTATCAGGGCACTAAATTGTCCGTACCATATGCTTAAGTATCAGCAGCATATGTTGGAACTCCTTAAACAAAAAATTTCCTCCTTTCCTGTATGGGCAGAATCTAAAGATTTACAAGACTTAATGCATTCTGCTGTTCAAGTAACTAAACACACTTTGCACTGTGGTTATGACACCCTAAAAAGCTTCTTGCAGGGCAGCAGTCACCGAATCTGTCATTAGAAGACATGCATGACTTGAGGAACAACCCCTGCTAGACCATGTCAAATAATTGTTGGATGCACCCTTGCACAAAAATAACTTATTTGGTACTAAAGCTGAAGAGGTCCTAAAAAAAGATGGACAAAAAAGCAAAATCTATGCAGACTGTTAAAGATTTCTTACAGGTCCAGCCCCCTATGTTCATCAGGCATTTTCCCTCCAAGCACTGGTCCTTTCCTGCCCCGAGTAGGCAGGGTCAGCCTAGGCCTTGAGGAAACAGACCCCTAAACAGCAGCCCAGGGGTCGCAGAGATCTAAGCAGTGGACTACCTCGACTTCAAAACCAGGGAGTTCTAAGCCACCCCCTTATGGTAAGAACTCACAATAACTCGCCCCCTCCCGATCTCACTTCTGCCCACCTTCGCATACCCCTAGGAGGAAAACTCTCCTTTCACAAGAGCACCTAGACCACCATTACCAAGGACCAGTGGGTTCTGAACATTGTGTCTCAGGTTTACAAATTCTCCTTCCACACCCTTCCAACCCCAAAAGGATTCCCAGATCTACCACCAAATCAGTGGGCAGAGGCTCAAAAGCAAATCCATTCCCTGCTCTCCTTGGAAGCAGTGGAACATGTTCCTGCAGATCAGATAGCTAAAGGCTTCTACTCCAGACTTTTTCTGGTGACCGGAAAAGAGGGCACCTGGCGTCCCATCCTCGATCTATCCATTCTGAACACCTTTCTGGTGATCCCAAAATTCAAAATGCTCACCAAGGACGCTTGGCTAGCCACCCTGGACGTAAAAGAAGCCTACTTCCACATTTCTATCAGGGAGTCCTGCAGAAAATATCTCCTCTTCAGGGCAGGATCTCAACACTTTCAGTTCTCTGCTCTTCCCTTTGGCTTATCTACTGCTCCCAGAGTTTTCACAAAATACCTGGCTCCGCCCATTGTTTTTTGCGGACAAAAAATATTCAGATTTACCCCTTCTTAGACTGCCTTATTCAGGCAGACAGCCAGGAAAAGTTGCTCAAAGACCTGGCATTTGTAAAGGACCTACTAACCTCCCTAGGGTACACAATCAATGAAAAGAAATCCAAACAGGTACCCACCAAAATGATAATTTTCCTGGGTGCAAGGCTGGACACAGCATCCCAGATGACATGCCTTACACCAGAGAAACAAATTTTCCTCTAAGCTTACTTCTCTCAACTGGCCACCAGG
Organism: Protopterus annectens; assembly: GCF_019279795.1. Lineage (NCBI taxonomy): Eukaryota > Metazoa > Chordata > Ceratodontiformes > Protopteridae > Protopterus > Protopterus annectens. Next base: position 1,233,446,690 of record NC_056729.1, on the reverse strand, counting down.
CCCCTGCTTTCTGCAAGGAAAATCCTGCAAGCCTTGGGGTTCATTGCCTCTTGCATTCTTTTCATTCCATATGCCAGACTACATATGAGGAAACTTCAAAGGTACCTAAAGAGCCTTTGGTGTCAACACTCTCAAGATCTGCAAACTCTTCTGCCTGTTATTCCTTGCCTAAGAAAGGAATTTCTTTGGTGGGCAACAGCCTGCTCCCACAACAAGGGACTGCTCTTCTCCCCACACCCCGCCACCCAGACCCTAACTACAGACGTATCAGACTACGCTTGGGGTGCACACCTGGACGGCAGGTGCATACAAGGCCAATGGAACCCACAGCAACTACCCCTGCACATCAGTCAAGAAGAGATGATGGCTGTGCAGCAGGCCTTGATAGCCTTCAAACCCTTTCTCTCTCCAGGGGTTCTCCTGATCAAAACAGACAACACCACTGTGATGTGATACATCAACAAGCAGGGAGGGACTCTCTCCTACCCGCTGTGCAGGCTGGGCATGACCCTTTGGTTCACAGCCTTCCATGCAAATACACCTGTTAGCACAATACCTGCCAAGCTCTCTCAACTCCCTGGCAGACCAGTTGAGCAGAACGATCTTGGACCCCCATGAGTGGCAACTCAACATAAACACATTCTTCCTAATAACTCAGAAATGGGGAACCCCAGAGTTCGACCTCTTTGCTTCCCACACCAACCGTCAGTTCCGCAAATTCTGCACTAGGTAGCGTCACTGCATGGCTTGCGCTGTCCTTCCCCTGGGTAAACCTTTCGCTCTATGCCTTTCCTCCCTTACCTCTCATTCCCAGGATACTGCTCAAAATAAGGGAGGAAAAACCATAGCTCCAGACTGGCCCAGGCAGCAGTGGTACCCCTTGCTGCACAGCCTGTCCCTGCTGCCTCCATGGAATCTTCCTGAGATTCCAATTCTTGTAATCCAGAAGGAAGAGGATTTCCTACACCCCCAGTTGCAGACGCTCAATTTGGCAGCTTGGCTTATACCCTAACCCCTGACCAGTCTACCATCCTCAGTAAACAGGTTCTGGATGTTATCCTAGAGGCCAGATGCCCTAGCACCAGAAAGTCTTATGCAGATAAATGGAAAAGGTTCTGCACCTGGTTCCAGGCTAAGGGGCCAGTACATCACAGCCCTCCATCCCTCTCATCCTGGATTACTTAGCTGACACTACTACACAGTGGTCTCTTCTTCCGTGACTTCAGGTCGTCAGGAGTATAAAACATGCAGCCGATGCCATTACGTCAGTCTTTCTTGCCATGTGGTGCCCGAAGCAGAAGCAGTTTGCAAGTGCCGGTCGGCCGACTTCTGAAATTTTCATTTTCGAGTTTCAGAACCAAAGTCTTCAACTAAAAGCTAAGTACCCCGTTGGGGAAACTTTTCTTGCTCTAAACCGTCTCCTAAGCCAGTTGCCAATTCGGTACTCAGTGAGGTGCTTTCGCAGCCCCTGATACTCGCTACTTCAGATTCGCAGGCCTCTACTGAGAGCCAGTCAGAGTCTGGTATGCCGTAAGATGCTTCAACTGTGGAACCTGCGGATGTCTCCCCCTTGGATGGGTCCGGAGCCGCTGTGCAGGCACCGGCTTCTGAGGGTGTATTCAGGCCTACTGACTTGTGTATTAAACCAACACCATCTTCTTCTTCAAGGCCTAAAACTCGAACCATGCGTAGAAAACTGATGCCCAGACCGCATGGCCAGGCCTCTATGCCTAAAAAGCAAATAAGAATGTCCGAAGACCTTGTTACTTTAATCAGGGGAAGCAAGCCTTCCCCCTCTAAGAGACCTAGGACTGAGTTTGCTTATGATACTTCTAACCAGGATTCTGAATTTTCTGTTTCTTGTGATGACCAGGATGTACCCTTATCTACCTATGAGTATTCTGATGCTGAGGACTCTATTCCCTCTGCTCCCCCCAGAGGATTTCACTTTTGGTGAAACCTTGCATTCTGTCAGGGAGCATTTTCATTGGGAAAGTCAGGATTTCTCTGATTCTAAAAAGAGGCTTAGGGATTTCTTACTCGTGCCCCAGCACAGGCCTTTAGCCATACCTCCTGTACTAGACATTGATGATACCTTTTTGGAATCTAGCTTGGCCCCTGACTCTCTTCCTCCTGCTCCCAGAAAACCTGATAGATATTACTGGGTCCCAGACTCTCATAAGTTCCTTTTTAAAAATCCTACTGCGGATTCTGAGACCATTTCACAGGGACCAAAGGGCATTAAAGCTACTACTACCAAAAATCCTACCCCCTCTGATAGAGACTCCAGGGCGCTGGATAGATGGGGTAAGAAGGTATACACTTCTGCAACTTTGGCCATTAGGGCTTTAAACTGCCAGTTTCATAAGTTAAAGTATCAGCAGCATATTATTGGATTGATTAAACAGAAAATGATGTTGATTCCCGATTGTGCTGAAAATAAGGATTTACAGGATTTACTGCATTCAGCTGAACAAGTTGGAAAACATTCTTTGCAATGTGATTTTGATTCACTGGAAGCATCTTGCAGGGCTGCTGTATCTGGGTCTGTACTTAGAAGGCATGCTTGGCTTAAGGCACAATCCTTGCCAGATCATGTTAAAGTGAAATTACAGGATGCTCCCGTAAATCAGGACCACCTGTTTGGCAACAAGGCAGAAGAGGTTCTTAAAAAGATGGAGGAAAAAGCTAAATCTATGCAAACTATTAGTTTTTACAAGTACAACCTCCAAGGTTTAGTAGACATTGGCCTTCTAAGAATTGGTCCTTTCTTGCCTCTTCCAGACCTTCTCAGTCCAAACCCAGATCCAGCAGAGCTCCCAGGCTTCAGTCCCAGGGTAAGCACAGGACTAAGCAGTGGGGGGCTTCCACTTCCAAATATGGGAGTAATAACCCCCCCCCCCTGGTAAACTGTCTCAGTGACTTATTTTTAAAACTTCCAAGCACTTCTCAACTGGCTGCCCTTTTGGGGGGGAAAGATTGCTCTTCATGCAAAGAACTGGGAACTCATTACCCAGGACAAATGGGTTTTAAATATAGTGTCCCGGGGATACAGATTTCACTTCCACACGTTACTAACACCAAGCGGGTGGCCAGATCTACCCCCAAAGGAAGAGGCCCCAAAAAAGTACTTTCTCTCTTAAGCATGGGGGTATTCACTTGGTACCAGAAGAGAAAAACGGGAAGGTTTCTACTCGAGACTTTTCCTGGTACCCAGAAAGGACAATTCATGACGTTCTATCCTGGACCTGTCTACCCTAAACACCTTTCTGGTGATTCCAAAATTCAAGATGCTGACTCTTTACCAGTTGCTCCCTATGCTAGGCAAAGATGCCTGGTTGGCAACACTAGATTTAAAGGAAGCATACCTGCACATCCCAATCGGGGACTGTTACAGAAGATACCTATGCTTCAAAGCAGGCTACACGCACTATCAGTTCTCTGCACTGCCCTTTGGCTTATCTAGTGCACCCAGGGTATTTACAAAGTGCCTAGCTCCAGTCATTGCATCTTGCAGACAAAGAAATATTCAAATATACCTATAGCTGGACGATTGCCTAATTCAGTTAGAAAGCCAGGACATACTTTTGAATCATCTGGACTTTGTACAGAGGGTGCTAACTTGTCTGGGGTACACCATAAACGATAATAAATCAAACCTTGTACCCTGTCAACAAATTACATTCCTGGGAGCAAGATTGAATACAACTTCCCAGATGGCTTTCCTCATGCCAGAGAAACAAATTCATTTGACAACCTACTTCAAACAAGTGGCCTCAAAAACCCTGCTATCTGCAAGGCAAATACTACAAGCCTTGGTGTTCATCGCCTCCTGCATTCTTCTAATTCCCTATGCAAGACTGCATATGTGGAAACTACAATGGTATCTAAAAAGCCTATGATGTCAACATTCTCAGGATCTAGAAGCAATGATTCCTATCATACCTTGCCTACACCTAGAGTTCCTTTGGTGGGCAGAGGCCTGCCACCAAAACAAGAGACTACCATTCACACTACCCCCTGCCACTCAAACCCTAACAGATGCATCAGACTATGCATGGGGAGGCTCACCTGGCAGGGAAGTGCATTCAGGGCAAATGGAACCCAAGTCAAATGCACCTGCATATCAATCAAAAAGACATGTTAGCTGTACAGAATGCTCTGACAGCCTTCAAGGACCACATTCTTCCAGGACAATTAATGGTAAAGACAGACAACACCACTGTTATGTGGTACATAAACAAGCAGGGGGTGCACATTCTTACCCCTCTGCCAACTAGCCATGGCATTGTGGAACACAGCCCTGAGCTACCAAGTGCATCTACGAACTCGATTCCTGCCCGGAAAACTAAATACACTGTCAGACGAACTAAGCAGAAATCTCATGGACCCACGAGTGGAAACTGGAACCAAGGATTTTTAACATGTTGACAAGCAAATGAAGGGAGCCCAGATATAGACCTGTTTGCCTCCCCCCAAAACTATCAATTGGACAAATTTTGCACAAGGACTCCCCACAAACAAGCTTGGAAAGTGGATGCTCTGTCCTTCAGCTGGAAAAACCTATCAGTTTATGCCTTTCCTCCTCTGCCTCTGCTCTCCAAGGTACTACTAAATATCAAACAAGACAAACCAAGGACGATTTTGATTGCACCAGACTGGCCACGCCAGCACTGGTATCCCCTCTTGCGCAGTGCTTCACTGTTGGCCCCATGGCACCTGCCTCAGACTCCTACCCTATTGTCTCAGCAGGAAAACCAGATTCTGCACCCTCAGCTTCAAACACTGAACCTAGCAGCCTGGCTAATTACCTAATGTCTCCTTTACCATCCCTCAGTAAAACAGTGATGGATATCATTTTAGAGGCAAGGAGGCGTAGTACTAGAAAATCTTATGCTGAAAAATGGAAAAGATTCTGTGCCTCGAACCAAACATGAGGGATGAGCACAGCAGTGCCCAATTTACCGCAGATTTTACAATACTTAACTGAGATGCTTCACAAGGGTCTGTCTTTCTCCTCCATTGAAATTCACGCCTCAGCCATTTCCGCTCATTATAACACAGAACCTCCCCTCTTCTCTCATCCACTGCTCAAGTAGTTCCTCAGAGGGGACAAAAATTTACGACCACCCAGGAGAGCACCAACTCCTGCCTGGGACCTGAACTTTGTATTAGAGAAACTCACTCTTCCTCCTTTCGAGCCAGCTGCTGCTGCAGACTTAAAATGCCTTTCTTGGAAAACAGCTTTCATTTTAGCAATCACTTCAGCAAGAAGGGTATCTGAATTGCAGGCTCTTATGGCAGTGGAGTTCATCATCTTTCATGCGGACAGGGTGTCTCTCAGAACCAATCCCTCCATGCCCAAGGTGGTATCCAGTGTGGCTCTTAATCAGTCCATCCATTTGCCAACCTTCTTTCCTAATCCACAGAACAAAGGGGAACTGATACTGCACTCCTTAGATGTGCACAGACAACTTAGATTCTACTTGGACAGGGCTAAACCTCAAAGGAAATCTGAACAACTGCTGGTGACATTTGCTGCAAGGACTGAGGGGAAGGCTATTTCAAAGCAAACCATTTCTAAATGGATAGGCAATTTCATTCATTTCTGCTAAAAGCACCATGGAAAACCTATCCCACTCAATCAGGGCTGCATCTACTTCTACAGCTTTTCTCAGAGGCGTCCCTGCCAGGGACATCCTAGAAGCTGCTACCTGGAGTTCTGTACATACTTTCACCAAGCATTACCATTTGCAAATTTTCTCTAAATCCAGAGCTGGCTTTGCCACTGCAGTTTTGCAGGGCCTTATAGCTGGTCCTAATGCTATCTAAATTCCACCTCCCATCCTTAGCTTTGGGAATCTACCCAAATGTGATGACTGCAACAGTGAAACGCGAAGAACATAGTACAGTTGTGTACACCTACCATAAATATAGATGTTCGAGTGTACTCACTGTTGCAGTCCTGGTTACCCTCCCTCCAGCCCCCTGACTTCTTCTGGCTATACCTCTACTCTCCTTTACCATGCTTAAAAGCTTTTTGGTGTATTTGCTTTTTTGTTGGCAGTATAACCTTGTATTTTTATATATTTAATTGCTTCCCATTAGGGGGACCACCTGACATCTGGGCAAGAAAAACTGACATAATGGCGTCTGCTGCATGTTTTATACCCCTGACAACCTGACGTCACGGAAGAAGAGACAGCAACTGATGCAGGACTGAGGGCTACTGCAAGCAGATAACCCAAATGTGATGACTGCAACAGCGAATACACTCGAACATCTACATTTATGGTAAGTGTACACAAGTGTACTTTTCCCTTCCTCCTTCCCGGTTATATCTCCTTTCTTTAGGGAGACATAAGCTTCTCAAGGTGGTTTTTATCCACCAGGACCACTTTACCATATTACTTGGGCTTCTGACTGGTTAGGACAAGAAAAACTGATGTAATGGCGTAAGCTTGCTTGCTTTATAGCACTGGTGACCTGACGTCAGTCAGGAAGCTTGAGCAGCCGACGCAGAAAAACATTGACTCTGGTATTCGGGCTGGCCGAGGGCTAACACAGCAGGGGTAACCCACAGGTGATGGCTACAACAGTGAATAGACTCTTAACAACTACATTTATGGTTAGTGTACACAACTGTACTTTGTTTGACCCAAAGGCCGAGGTCATCAGGAAAATAGAGGACAAAGCCAAATCCATGCAGACTGTCAAGGATTTTTTTTACAGGTGCAACCACCCAGGCTCAGCAGAAACTTCCCTACTAAGCACTGGTCCTTTCCACCTCAAGCAAAGGCAGTACAGAGATAGGCACACAGGGACAGAACCCCTAGGCTTCAGGTGCGCAGCCAACAAAGAACTAGGCAGTGGTCCACTGCCCCTGCTAGGCAGGGGTGTTCTAACCCCACTACCTTTTCCAGGGACTCGCAATGACTCCCTGCCCCCCAGGTCCCCAGACAAGCTAGGAGGAAGACTCTCCCTCTTTCTAGATCATTGGCTGGCCATCACCTAAGATATAGGATGTCAGGTTACCTGGATGTCCCTGCAGGACCAGACAGCAGAAGCCTTTCATCAGATCCAAAAGCTTTATCCCCAGGGCACTATGGAACCCGTGCCCAAAGAACAGACCGGGAAAGGATTTTAGTCAAGACTATTCCTGATCCCCAGAAAGTAGGGCACTTGGTGCCCTATCCTAGACCTCTTCACCCTGAATCTGCCCCTTCTGGTTCCAAAATTCAAAATGTCAACACTACAAAAACTACTACCCATGCTCTCGCCACAAGCCTGGCTAGTGACCCTAGATCTGAAGGATGCCTACCTGTATATCCATATCAGACAATCCTGCAGGAGCTACCTAAGGTTCAGAACAGGGTCCCAGCACTTTCAGTTCTCTACACTGCCCTTTGGCTTATCCACTGCTTCTGGAGTCTTTACAAGGTTTTGGCTCCAGTCATTGCTTACTGCAGATAGAGTACCATACACATTTACCCCTACCTCTACGACTGCCTGACACAGGCAGATACCAAGGAAAAGCTCCTACAGGACCTCTCTTTTGTGCAGAACCTACTGGCCTCACTGGGATTCACCATCAACCTGGAGAAATCCCAGCTATTACCCACATGAAGGATCAGCTTCCTGGGCACCCTACTAGACACTTCCATGCAAATGGCCTTCCTTCCCCCTTCCCCCCTAGAAGCAGACCTTTATTCAGGGTTACTTCCAACAGCTGGCACAAAAGACCCACCTCACAGCCAGGAAAATAATGTAAGCCTTAGGATACAAGGTTTCCTGCATCCTGCTGGTACCTCTTGCCAGATTGCATATGAGGAAACTGCAGTGATACGTAAGGAACCTCTGGTGCCAACACTCCCAGTCTCTGGAGCACCAAGTCCCATTAATTCCTTGATTACAGAAGGAGCTCCTCTGGTGGGCCCAGGCTTGCTCCTTGAACAAGGGCCTTACCTTTGTCCTTCGACCACACAAGCAAACCTTGACCGTGGACGCCTCGGGCATTGCTTGTGGAGCCCACGCAGTAACTCTACAAACCCAGGCCTTTTGGGAAAAGGAGGTTCTAGGTCTCCACATCAGTGTGAAAGAGATGCTAGTTGTGCACAAAGCTATGCTAACCTTTCAAAAGCATCTGTCACCAGGAGTACTCTTAATCAGGACAGACAACACTACTGTCATGTGGTACATCAACAAACAGGGGGACACTCATTCTTACCCCCTGTGGCGCTTTGCCATGGAAATCTGCCAGTCAGCTTCCAATCTCGGACTGCATCTCATAGTGCAATACCTTCCAGAGAAGCTAAACACCCTGGCAGGTCACTTAGACAGATCATGGATCCCCAGGAGTGGCAGTTGCACAAGGAGACTTTCTTACAGATCAGTTGCATCTGGTGGGAACCAGACATAGAGCTTTTTGTGAGCTACTCAAACCAAATTCTGCTCAAGACAGTTTCACCCAAAAACCTGGAGAGTGGACGCCCTCTCCTTCCACTGGGGCAACCTGTCTGTGTATGCCTTTCCCTCACTTCCTCTGATACCCAGGGTACTAGTCAAGATCAGAAAGGAAGGACCAAAGGCTATCCTGATTACCCCAGACTGGCTAAGGCAGCACTGGTACCCCATGCGCCTCAGCATGACCATGCAACCTCCCTTTCCCTTGCCCTCTGCCTCAAGCCTTCTCACACAACAAGGAGGGAAGCTCCTACATCCAGGCCTGGCCACACTCAAGCAAACAGCATGGCTGATTCCTCAAAGGCAGATAACTTTTCAATCCTCAGAAATCAGGTGTTGGACATTATTAAGGAGGATCGTAGACCCAGCACCAGGAAATCTTATTCCTCTAAGTGGATGAGGTTCACCTGCTGTTGCTCCAGCAGGGGCACTTTCAGCACTACAGGCTCTTTGCCATCGGTCCTGGACTACCTGGCAGAGCTTCTCCATAAGGATTTGTCTTACTCGTATATCAAGATTTATGCTTTGGCTATCTCAGCCTACGTCCAAGCAGATCAGCCTTTATTTTCTCAGTAGCTATTGAAACCGTTCCTAAGAGGCATGGCTCACATCAGACCACCTAGAAGGCCACCTGCACCAGCTTGGGATCTTAACTTTGTCTCGGAAATGCTGATTGTACACCCTTTTGAACCAGTTTCCTCAGCAGACCTCAAATACCTTTCTTGGAAAGCTGCCCTTTTGCTTGCCATCTCTTCCGCTAGGAGGGTATATGAGCTCCAGGCTCTTATGCCCACTGAGCCCTTCATCATCTTCCATGCAGATAGGGTCTCTCTAAGAACCAACCCCTCCTTTATGCCCAAGGTGGTCTCTGATGTAACCCTTAACCAGGCCATACATCTACTTACTTTCTTTCCTAAACATACAAATAGAGGGGAGTGAATTCTGCATACTTTAGATGTGTACAGACAGCTGAGATTTTACCTTGATAGGACCATATTAATCAGGAAGACTGACCAGCTGCTGGTTTCGTTTGCCCCTTGGGCAGAGGGAAAACCCATTACTAAGCAGACCATTTCCAAATTGATCTCTCATTGCATACATTTCTGCTACTCCTTCCATGGAAAGCGTCCTCCCAAAACCATCTGATCTCATTCCACAAGAGTAGCCTCGACCTCCACAGCCTTTCTGGGGGGAGTTCCTACTATGGAAATTCTGGAAGCTGCTACTTGGACATCTATACACACTTTCACCAAGCACTACCAGCTAGCTACATTCTCCAAAACCAGGGCAAGATTTGCATGTGAAATCCTGCAGGGCATGCTAGCATCCCCATGATTTGTACAGCTTTCATCCAACCACTTCCTCAGCTTTGGGATTCTTCGTGCAAGTGGTGATTGCAACAGTGAAACACGAAAAACATAGTACAGTTCTGTGCACTTACCATAAACGTAGATGTTCGAGTGTATTCACTGTTGCAGTCCTGTTTCCCTCCCACCTTCCCCCTTTCTTGCCTTATGTATGTATGTTTTCTGGAGCTCCTACCCTTTGGGGGGCAAGAAAAACTGATGTACGCAGGAGGGAAACCTTTACTCTGTTTTTTGGGCTGGCTGACGGCTACCCAGCAGGGATAACCCACAAGTGATGACTGTGTACACCACTGTACTTGCTGTGTGGTTGTGTGGTTCTTTGTTCTGTATCCAGTATCCTAGTCTCTCTGTATCCCCTCACCCGGATTCTTCAGCATCTCTTTCCATTTTGATTTATAACCTTCTGCTTTTTATAAATATATATATATATATATATATATATATATATATATATATATATATATATATATATATATTTATATATATATATATATGAGCCTTAACTGTATAACTTTAAGGTAGGCTCCCTACTGAAATGTTTGGAAAGGTTTTATTCAACAGTATTTAAAAAGGAGGTTAGGCGCCAATATGCTGGAAAAAGCTGTAGTGGCTGTAATACCTAAAGACAAAGTCCCATCTGATCCATCTAAACATAGGCCCATGTCAGTTCTAACCATGACTATAAAATGTTTGTCAAAGGTGATGCCAAAAGTGGTAGATATGGACCAATGTGGTATTGTAGATGGGAGGTAACCCTCAACATTAGTAGAACAATGATGATCCAGAGGGAAGCAGAATGTAAGAAAATAATGCTGCTGTTGGTGGGTCTTGATGCAGAGAAAGCATTTGACAGAGTAAGCTGGGATTTTATGAGTAAAGTAATGAAAGCATTTGCATTTCTTGATACAGTAGTAAGGTTAATACGTAGGATGTATGAGGCATTGAAAACAAACATCAAAGTGAGAGGGTTCCTCTCTAAGTTGTATCTGAACAGAGAAACCAGGTAGGGGTGTCCTCTTTTCCCTTTATTTGTGTTACATTTAGAACCACTGGCAAAGAAAATAAGGGACTCAGAAATTCAAGAGCATAATTGGTATGGTTTTCAAGAAAAGGTGGCATTATTTGCAGATGATATTATTTTGTCAATAAAAGTATAAATAACTCCAAGGCTCACCACTGGCTGAACGAACAGAACAGCACACTTTAATATATAACACAAAAAAAAACAGTAAGCACTTTTGCGTTGCTCAAAACGCTTCTTCAGACTGTACAAAGTTCAAAACAACAGTTCAAATAAATAGAAATAGTGTATCACATGTCCTTTAATTAATTGATAATCAATCTATTCTAAAAGCTAAATTACACTTCCTATATCGCTGAACTAACGGCTTCTGAATGTATAGTAGAACTAATCAATATGCTACAAGTATTTAATTTAATGAATATTATAAAAACATTCTATCTAAAACTAAGATAAAAGCATAAATAAAAACTAAAATATATAAATACAGTACTAACATTATGTGACATTTCATACCATCTGTTTCTTATCATAAAACCTTTAGACTTATAGGTTCATAGGTTCATACTAGGCTATCTGCCCTAGGGCATTTATAAGCGTAGCCAGAGTGTGTTTGGCTTTCGCCACCCATTTTAAATTAATTTTGCTATGCCCTTTTTTGAGGTTAGTATACTGTGCCTCTGTCTAGCAGTGACACAGAAGTGATACCCGGGGTAAACCTACGAACTCCCATCCACTCATCAAGATTCCTCTTGAAGAGAGTCAATGAGGGACTCTGCCTAACCTGGACTGGGATTTTATTCCAGAGTGAAGGGAGCCTCTGGGTTATGAATCTGTCCCTCCAGCATCTCTTATTTATTTCAGTGCTGAGGTTCAAGTCTCTCGAGCGTGTAGCTCGATGGGATTTGGATTTTCTGAGGTTTGGACATGGCTTTATACGTCAGGCACAGATCGCCTCTGAGCAGGCGGTATGCCACTGAGTAGAGCTGGAGTTTCTTTAACCGGGCAGCATATGGCATCTGTTTGAGCCCTTTGATCCTCTTGGTGAGGTACTTTTGGGGTCTTTCCAGTTGCTGCAGGTGTCTGGTAAGGTACATCCCAAAAGGGGCATTGTACTCAATTATGGGCCTGATGAGGGATGAGTAAAGAGGCACGATGACCTTCCCTGATCTAGATGTGAATCCCTTCATGATTAGGTGGGCTATATAAAATGTTTTTCTAACCACTTTGGCCACGTGGTTGTCAAATGAGAGATTGCTATCAACTTGGGTCCCCAGGTCCCTAATTTCTTCTGTACTTAATGGATTACCACCTATGTGGTAATTTGTGGGCACTTTGTTTTTGCCAAAGGGGATGACTATACACTTTTTGGCGTTTAGCTTGAGGCCATGGCTCTGGCACCAGTTGTCTGTTTCTATGAGGCCCTTTTTTGAGGATGCTTGTGTCGGCTGGAGAGTCGATTATGGCACCCAGTTTGCAGTCATCTGCAAATTTGGTAAGCCACAGTCCTTCCGTGTTGGCCTGTACCTCCGAGAAATATATACCGAACAAGAGAGGTCCCAGGACTGAACCTTGTGGGATGCCACTTGTAACTGGTTTGGAGTCTGACATGGCTCCAGCAATTCTAACTATGTGGGTTCTGTCCTTGAGCCAGTTTGCAACCCATCTAGTGACATAGGGATTTATATTTAAGCTGGTGAGCTTATCTATAATGCCCGAGTGGGGTATTGTATCGAAGGCTTTTGTGAGGTCCAGGTAGGACCACCTTCCCCTCATCAATGGCCTTGGTGACTGTTTCAAAGAAATCAACCAGGTTTAAGAGGCAGGATCTGCCCTTAACAAAGCCGAACTGGGTAGGATCCAGTGTCTGTAGGTCCCCAATATCTTTATTTATGAGGTCCATGATGATCCTTTCCATAGCTTTGCAGACCAAGCTAGTCAGGCTTATGGGGCGATAGTTTCCAGGATCCGTTGAGGCACCACCTTTGTGGAGAGGGACCACTGTTGCTGTACGCCACTCTTTGGGTACATATCCTGTAGTAAGGCTGAAATTGAACAGTAGTTTTATGTTTGGGTTTAGCTCTTCTTGGAGTTCATGTAGGACGCAGCCCGGGACACCGTCTGGCCCCATTAATGCTGTGTTTTTTAATTTGGAGAGGGCAGCTCTTAACTGAGCATCTGAGATGTCAGGGGGGCAGCACTCTGCTGGGATAGATATTTGCCCTTTTGGTGGGGGGGGGAGAAGTTTGCGCTGAACCTGTCACCTAGGATGTTGGCAATGTCTGTGGGTTCGGTGTATTTTTTTGTCATTTTGGACTAATTCTGAGCATATCTGGGAATTCCCACCCAGGTTCCTAACATAACTAAAGAAAGCCTTGTGATTATCCTTAGTGTCCTGTGCAATTTTTCTCTCGAAGCTGGCCTTAGACGATTTTATGTGTGCCTGTAGTTTTTTGCTAATACTGATCAGAGATGCCTTCCCTTTTTGGGATTTTGCTCTGTCATGTAGTAGCTTCCTCCTCCTATTGTATAGTTTGTTTATGGCTGGGGTCCACCAGACAGGACGTCTGCCTTTGGAGGATTGGGTCTTGGTTTTATTTGGGATTGCATGATCCATGCATTCCTGAAGGAGTTCATAGAATGCGTTTATAAAGGATTCTGCATTCTGGGCTGTATTTTCCACAGGCCCGAGGGCTTTGAAGGATTCCACCTCGGTTTTGAGGAGTGTGAAATTTGCTTTAGAGAAGTTTTTCACTGTGGTTTTCAGGGCAGGGGGTGGAGTCGAGATGTGAATATCCAGTGAGATTAGTTTATGGTCTGATCTTACCAGTGAGGGATACACTTCTGGTCTGGAGCATAGAGTCCCCATGTTGATGATGATCAGGTCCAGTATGTTTTCCCCTCTTGTGGGAGTGGTAACAAGTTGCTGCATAGCATTTGAGTTTATAAATTCTCGGAACCTTTGGGCTAGGGTGTTGGAGCTAGAGTAATGCTCCAAGTCTATGTTTGAGTAGTTGAAGTCGCCCAATATAATGGTGTTTGGAGAGACCTTCATATTTTCCAGTGTTCTCAGGAAGGCCGAGTGGGGTTCCTGGGTTTGGGAGGGTTGTCTGTAGCAGGCTATAAACTGGAAGGCAGTTTTACCCTCTGTTAGTTGCATATGGATAGTCTCTGATGCTTTGTGCTGTGCCACCAACCTGGAGGTGTGGGTAACATTGACGATATTGATACTCCCCCTCCTTTTGTGGTTCGGTCCAAGTTTTGGGGCCGAAAAGCATGGTATGAGGTATAACCTGGTAGTGCTGGGGTGCTCTCGGGAGCCTTGAACCAGGTTTCTGTTACTGCACAGATATCGATGTTCTCCATGCTAAGTAGTGTTTCAAGTGCGTGCATCTTGAGGTTTAGACTTCTGGCGTTGAGTAGCATTACTCTGTTTCTTATCCCTTGTGATACCTATGGAGGTGGGTTTGTCTTTTGAGCCTTGCCTAAAAAAGGCACTATGGGGGTAGCAAGAGCCTTTGCCAATATCCGAAAGCCCAGGGGTGATAGGTGCAAACCGTCCCTAGCGAAGCATCGTGGCTTGTCGAGCATGTCATCCCAGGCTGAAAGGCATTGGATCCACTTTGAATGACACCAATACTTAAGCCAATTGTTGAAATTGATCATCTTGTCTTCATATTTTGGCATCATTCTTGGTGAGGGTAAGATGCTACTCAAGGTCAGGGTCATACCGGCCTGGGCTACATGCTCAGAGAGCTTCTCTGTGTCTCTTTTCATGTAGTCCAGGGAGGTACGTCTCAGGTCATTCACACCAGCATGGACAATGACTGAGTCATATTTGTACTTGCCTTGGAGTGACCTGAGTGCTTGTGTTATGTGGCGGATCCTAGCACCTGACAGACAGCTCACCGTGACCTTCTCCTTGTTCAGCCTGGTGAGCGGGACGTCAGTGTGCCTGACGATGGAGTCACCTATTACAAGTGTATCAGGTGTGTTGTTTAGCCTTAAGGGCTGTGACTGTTCGGCACACTGGCTTTGTGAGCTGTGTGTTGCACGTGTTTTGTTTTGGGTAGCGGTTGCTTGGGTGTCTGCTTTGGAGTTCTCTGCTGCTTAGGCAGATTTTTATTTAGAGCCTCTGAGTATGTTTTTGTGTGTTTATGTGTTTGGTTTGCTGTCGTGGTAGGTCTATGTGAGACTGGAATTGTAGTGTGTGTGGTTTCCTTCTCCTCCTGACTGGTTTCGCCAGTACTGAGTTGAGAGAGCTTAGCCTTCAGTATGGCTATATGGTTGCATCTCTCACATGTGTTGGAATTTGTTGCGAGGAGGAGAGGGTTGTCTGTGTACATGAGGCAGTTGTAACATTGCCTCAAGATTCCCACATTCACCAGCTGGACCAGAGAGGAGATTGACAACTGACCTTTGGACATGCTAGAATAGTATTGAGAATTCCTTTGTAATTGAAAAAAAAGGGCCAATGGGGAACGAGGTACTCAAGGGGAGTTTGTGAGGGTGTAGTGCTTTTAATATTTTAGTGTTGACTTATATAATTCCTTTAGTGAGCAAGTGCCAGGTAACTTAAATGCAGAAATGACAAACAGTAACTTTCTTTCAAGTGAAACAAGGAAATAAGTACAGTAAGCAATGCAGATATCACTAGGGATCCACAGAAGCGCTGAAAAGCTGTGTTTTAGGTGGAATTAGCGTTTCAGGGAAATAACAAGCAAACAAACAACAAGCATACAAATAAAGCTAGATTCAGCAGGCCTGGATCTAGTCTATGCTACAACAAACAAGGTGTACCAATTTCAGTAAAAAACAGTTCAAATATGCAGGCACTATAAGCCTTTAACCAGACATTCCAAGCTCAGAAGGGCAGAGTCCAGCCTCTCCTCCCACAAGAGTGCAGACCACGAACCTTCTTAATGTAAAATAACTGTCCTGAAGCCCAAGTGCTTAAACCAGAACTAATACACTTTTAGAATAACAGACACTGAGCCCTCAATCAGCAGTTCACAGCTTAGAAGGATGTAAGCTACCTGTCCTGCCACCACATTGCAGGCCACAAACCTTCTTAATGTAAAACGACTGGTCTGAAGCCCAAGTGCTTAATCCAAAAGACTTAGAATGATAGCTACACTTTAATCAAGTTACTACCAAGCAGTAATAGATACAATTGAATACTTTAAAGAATGCCTGGATTAATGCTCAAGTTATACAAACAAAGCTAGATTCAGCAGGCCTGGATCTAGTCTGTGCTACAGCAAACGAGGTGTACCAATTTCAGTAAGAAGCAGTTCAAATATGCAGGCACTATAAGCCTTTAACCAGAAATTCCCAGCTTAGAAGGGCAGAGTCCAGCCTCTCCTCCCACAAGAGTGCAGACCACGAACCCTTTTAATGTAAAGTAACTGGCCTGAAGCCCAAGTGCTTAAACCAGAATTAATACACTTTTAGAATAACAGACACTGAGCCCTCAAGCAGCAGTTCCCAACTTAGAAGGATGTAAGCTACCTGTCCTGCCACCACAGTGCAGGCCACAAACCTTCCTAATGTAAAACAACTGGTCTGAAGCCCAAGTGCTTAAACCAAAAGGCTTAGAATGAGTTACACCAAGCAGTAATAAATACAATTGAGTACTTTTAAGTTGACGCAAAAGCAAAATAAAGTAGGAAGAAACACAAATACAGTAAAAGCAGATTTTTTTTTTTTTTTTTGTGAGCAAATGAGATGGGCCCAGGAGTTACAGGACAGAAGCAAGTGCAAATGCAGGCCTTCAAATCAGAAAGTTTAGAGAGATGGAAGAATGCCCAAACGGTCAATAACTACAAATTCTGGGAACCACTCCTTATGTGGTAGACAGGTTACCTAGTGCTTACCACTCCCACTGATAAGCTAGAAGGCTTCCTTCCAACACAGAAATGCTTGGGGGCACAGAAGCTTACAATAGTCATGGATACAGCAAATCTGGATCTGGAACACTAATTACAGGAAACGTAGGAAACAGGCTTACAATTTTTTTTTTTCAGAAAAGTAGCAAAAACAGTAGTAAAAACAATCCACATGCAGTGCAAGCTGGCACACTTGAGTATGTAGCAATATTAGTCCACACACAGTTTGAAAAAATGTTATTAAATTAAAAAGGCCTAAAAGCAAGTGCAGAAAAGGGTTTATTAGGTAGAATGCGGTAAAGAGATGGGACTGGGGGAGTGTCTTAGATCAAATCTACAGTGGGGCGGGCACTGCAAAAGCCACCAAATTTAAACTACAACCAAGAACAGGGAGGGGGGGAGTTTCAACAGAGATAGGAGGAATCAGAGTGCAAATTATAAAACCAAAAAATAATATATACTGATCTCTGTATATTTGCAGAACACTAAGAGAACAGATATCTAAGCAACAATTTAGCTCTATAATACAGAAAAATATACTCAACTCTATATATTTGCAGATAGTCTTGTAAGGCTGTCTCTCAACACACAGGTCCACTTTAAATACAGACTGCTGCTATTGAACTCTGTAAAAGAGTGTAAAATGTATATGCATATGAATGTAATATTAACTAATGCATATCATCTATTAAAAGCTATCCAACGTATAAGGTTCTGTCAAAGGGACTAAGGGGACAACTTATCTAACTTCCTCTTGAGTTGCAAAACCGCAATGTTCATCTTTCGGTCTGATGTTTCCATATGTGCATTACATAATTCACTGATAGTGAAGGATAGCAGAGGGTTTTCTCTGCTGTTAACAGTCCTTTGAATTAAATCTCTCTTATTATTTATTTCCACAGGGCAACCCGGTCCAGGTAGATAGGGTAATTCGATATCAATTCCTCGGTCTTCAGCCATGTCCTTTGGGGCTGTAGTAATGAATCAAATAGCAAAGTCTATGAACACAGTCCCAAAGGTGAAGTGCCTTGGTAGTAAAAAGTCTGTCAATAAAAGTATAAATAACTCCAAGGCTTACCACTGGCTGAACGAACAGAACAGCACACTTTAATATACAATGCAAAAAAAAAACAGTAAGCGAGATATATTTTAAATGAAGCCGAATGCTCTCTATTGAATAAGGGATTATCCTCTATTCCTTTGATGTCAGTTAAAGTTGTGGACTTGATTATAGACATTAAAATGTTTATTGGAAATGTTAATTTGAAATTGATGTTTAAACATCAAAGTAGTAATGTGACTATGATACATAGGAAACCATCTACTTTTACACCACCGGTCAATCCAATGCTAGAGGCCTTTGGGAAGGCCTGTGAGAGAGAGCTACTGAATGTTTTTGAAATTGATAAAGTAGATTGTAAGAGTGAGTTTGTTAACATGACGACTTTACAACTAGAAGCCCTGGAAACTCTACAAGCCAATTCCAATATAGTTATTAGACCAGCAGATAAGGGAGGGGCAGTTGTGCTTTTAAATAAAGAATATTATGACATGAAAATAAATGAAATGCTTAGTGACTTAGACACATATAAGGAACTCAACAGTAGCCTACTTAAACTCATTAGGGATTTGAATGGTGAATTGTTTGATTTGTTAATGTCCAATATGATTGATAGTGAACTTTATAATTATTTTCTAATAGAGAAACCACTGATACCGACATTTAGGGGATTGCCCAAAGTTCATAAAGATTTATTGAAACCACCTCTGAGACCCACTGTGTCGAGCAGGGGTTGGTTAACACAGACATTGTCGATTTTTGCTGAAAAGACACTAAGGCCGACAGTGGATACCACTAATACCATTATTAGACAACATTTTTTTAGAGACTTTTTCTGATTATGCCCATAGTGATTTGAATGTCTTTGAATGTTATTTAGTCACATTGGATGTTACTTCCTTCTTTACAAGTATTCCCAATAGCACGGGTTTGGAATATGTTAGATTGTTTTTAATTAGAAAGAACATCCCTAGAGAAGTAATTGAGAAAATGACATTGTTAGAAATGATACTTAGCAACAATGTTTTTACTTGTAATAATAGCTACTATTTACAAGCCAAAGGGGTGGCAATGGGGACTCCCTGTGCCAATTCGTATGCGAATATAGTAATGGCACATTGGGAATACTCCTACATTATAGATATGTTGTATGAAGAAAATCTGAAATACTACAGACGTTTTGTGGACGATGTTTTTCTGGTTTGGAAAGGGAGTTTAGAGAGTTTACAGAACTTTATAGATTATATTAATGGTACCACTAGTTTCCTTAACTTTACAGCCAAGTGGTTGAAGTTAGAAATAGATTTTTTTAGATGTGTCTATAACTATGGATATGAATGGTATACATTCACAACTTTTTAGAAAGAGTTGCAGGAAGAATACAGTACTACATAGGAGTAGTATGCACCCCCCTCCACACATTTATCATAACATAATTCAAGGATAGGGGTTGAGGATTTCTAGACTGACCAGTCAAGATACTACTATTGATAGGACAGTGAGTCATCTTAAGAATGAATTGAGAGAGAGAGGCTATAAAGACGAGGAATATAGTGAGATACTGGATGCACTTTCTATAGGTACACAAGATAGAGGTATGCCTTTTTTCAAGCAAGGCAGACCTCAGACACATAGACATGATGTTCTTGAGCAGGTCTTACGATTCCATTTACCAATAACAATAGGAAGATTACCGAAATAATTAGTAAACACTGGAATATTTTGACAATTGACGAGAATATAGCACAACTCGTAGGTGAGAAACCTAAATATTCTTATAAGAATACTAAGAATATTAAGTCTCTCAAGAGGATGCTTTGTTATGAGGGTAATACACAAGGCAGTACAAGTCCTGACAGGCAAGGCAAGTTTGCATGTAGGAATTGCAATCAATGCACTTTTATGAGAAACAGACCCGCGGTGGTGGTGCTGCGGTAGCGTTGTCGCCTCACAGTATGACGCTGTCCAGTTCAATTCTCAGCTAGAGCGTCTTCTGCGTGGAGATATGTATGAATGGGCTTACCTTCGTTGAAGGTTGTGCGTCAGGGCTGGTAACTCGGCACGTAAAAATCAACTACCAATCATTAGCAGACCGGAGTTCCGCTGTGGCGACCCCTAACCGGGAAAAGCAGAAAGACACAAACAAACAAACTAATATTTTTAGACACCTTGATACAGGGAAGATCTATACATTTAAGCATTATGCTGATTGTAAATCAAAAAATTTAGTATACCTAGCACAGTGCATTAAGTGCGAATCGTTCTACGTAGGGATGACCAATAGATCCCTGAGGGAGAGCTTAACAGAGCACATGTATGCTATTAGGAGAGAAGATGAACATAATGCTTTAGCGAGACATGCCACTGATAATGATGCAAGTCATAAATTCAATTTTCTAGTGATAGAACTTATTCATACTAGTATTAGACTAGGTGACATTAGGAACCACACAGAAAAAGAAGAGAATAAGTGGATACGCAGGCTCCAAGCAGATAGGGGGAATGGGCTCAATGAGAAATTGTCTGAAACCCTTTTTAAAGGACAGACCTGTTAATAGATGAATAAGACATTCTTTACGTGTACCTATCGATGCATGGTAACCCTCTTTTTCTTCATTTTTAGTGACTTTTTTCCTCTCTTGTACCCCTCCTTCCCCATGGTTTGTATGTATTTTTTGATATACATCGACTTTTTTTGCACATATTACTCCCCTTAGTCTCTTTGACAAAACCTTATATGTTAGATAGCTTTTAATAGATAATATGCATTAGTTAATATTACATTCATATGCATATACATTTTAGTCTCTTTTATAGAGTTCCATAAGTCTAAAGGTTTTATGATGAGAAATAGATGGTATGAAATGTCATATAATGTTAGTACTGTATTTATATATTTTAGTTTTTATTTATGCTTTTATCTTAGTTTTAGATAATAGAATGTTTTTATAGTATTCATTAAATTAAATACTTGTAACATATTGATTAGTTCTACTATACATTCAGAAGCCGTTAGTTCAGCGATATAGGAAGTGTAATATAGCTTTTAGAATAGATTGGTTAGCAATTAATTAAAGGACATGTGATACACTATTTCCATTTATCTGAACTGTCTTTTTGAACTTTGTACAGTCTGAAGAAGCGTTCTCAGCAATGCAAAAGCGCTTACTGTTTTTTTTTTTCTGTTGTATATTAAAGCATGCTGTTCTGTTCGTTCAGCCAGTGGTGAGCCTTGGAGTTATTTATACTTTTATTGACAGACTTTTTACTACCAAGGCATTTCACCTTTAGGACTGTGTTCATAGACGTTGATATTATTTTGTACCTGATTGAATCAGGAAAGGACATCTCAGTGTTGCAGAATATTCTGAGACCGTTCCATTTGTTTTCCTGATATGAAATTAATGAATATAAAACAAAGGTTATAACTGTAAGCTCTGTGCCCACACATGAATTGGTTCAGCAATACTCATATTTATGGGGACATGATGAAACAAAGCATTTAGTAGTATGGATTAAAAAGGATTTGATTATGACAGACAAGGAAATGTGGGAAGAGACTAAACAAAAGGTAATACAAAAACTGAGAAACTGGAAGTTCTTGCCTATGGATATGGATAGCAAGATTCAAACAAAAATGTTTTTAGTCCCTTTGGTTTTATACACTGATCAGGCATATTTTTATCAATGAGGAAAGAAGTTGTGGACAGTAATTTAATAAATAATTGAAGGATTTTATTGGGAGTGGAAGACGACAAGAGTCGAGTGGGATAAATTAATCCTTCCAACAGAACAAGGTGGTTTAGGATTACCTGATATGAAGAGAGATTTTAGAGCTGCACAGTTAAGGCTGTTGTACATAATCCGAGCAGAAAGCTACAATTCAAAGTGGAGAGGGATGATGATGAAGTGGGGGGGGTGTAATTCAAGAAATAAGGAGAGAGTGGGATTTTGCTTGCAGATCTAAGGAGAATAACAGTCATACAGAATATAATATTCATGAATTATCAGAAAGTATACTAAGAATTAAGCTGACATGGAAATGGAGAAAGGACATTCTGCCAAAAAGGCTGACTGCAATTAGGGGTACAAAGAATAGACAAGGTGGCTGGAATTTACTGGAGAAAGATGGATAAGGAGCCAAGGTATTGGAAACAAACAGAGGAGCAAAGGTAATAGAATGGGAATGGCCGAGAAGACATTTGGATTGCAGGCTAGTGATTGACTTCCCTATCAGGGATTGATATCCGAATATAGACAGAGGAAGGGAATCAGGTATCCTAAATGAAAGACCTGCACTGGATGAGCATTTAATTGAATCTAGAACAGAAACTGCTGTCAAAAAGTCAATAATTAATAGGGCATTTAAAATATTGCACAATAACTATACAAATCTATCAGAAGACATCAAAAAAGATTAGTAAGAGAGATTAGCTAGGTAATTCACAAAGAAACAATGGGAGGACATATGTATGGTTCCCAAATATGCAAGAAAGTCTTAAAGGATTTTTTTCCTGGAAGCTTTTGCATAGATACTTTTATTACCCCAAGCAGGCTCCAAAGAAATTTTCCTCCGGTAGATGGCAAATGTTGGAGGTGTAATGGAGAAGAAAAAGGTAACTGGGAACATATGTTTTGGGAGTATAGTGAGTGGGCTGACTTTAAAAGTTCCTTACAAAGTACTCTGCCAGGAATACTGGGTGATCAAATTGAGTGTAACTAAGGAAATTATTTTTTGAGCTGGGATACAGAATCCAAATTGCCCAAAGTTTAATTCTGGTAGCTGCCAAAAATAGTCATCAGACAACGTTCATAAGTGATGTCAACAACAATGTGCTGTCTAGTTCACAAGGCATCAAAGGCAGATGAAAGGAATACTTCCAGCAGATTCTGAATAAAGAAAACCTCACAGAAGCTGTAGTGCCCCAAACACAACCTACGATGAAAAGAGCAGCCCACCTTAGAAGAAGAATGGCACCAAAGAAGTGAATTCAAGGAAAGCAGTAGGCTTAGATGAGGTTACAGCAGATATGCTCATGATATTGTGTGAGATGTGAAGAAATTACTTCTGAGGGTACTCCTAGGAAGGAGAGAAATGCATATCCATATGACTGGAAAGTAGGCATACTTGTGCCAGTGTATAAGACCAAAGGGGATATTCACAACTGCGGGCAGTACAGAGTTATCGAACTACTATCCCACTGCATGAAAGTTCTGGAGAGGGAGACTAATAAATGAATATGCAAAGTTTTAGAAAGTAACATGGAAGATGAGCAGTTTGATTCAGATCAGGATGTAGAACAACTGACTCGATATTTGCAGTGAGACAGATAGTTGAGCAGAAGGTAGAGATGAGGAAAGTGTCCAGCTGGCTATATCTTGACTTGGAGAAAGCATTTGATGAGGCCCCAAACAAATTTACTTGGACAGTCCTGTGGTGTTTTGAAGTCCTAGAAATATTGGTAGAATTATTGCAGGCTATATAGGATTCTTTGACTAGAGTACAAACAGTATTAGATCTCCTATAGGAATCCCCAGTGGGAGTGGGTGTGCACCAGGTTTCAGCTCTGAGCCCACTCTTGTTCATACTGGTGATGGCCTACATTAGGAAACAGGACAGAGGGGGCAGATCACAAAGTTGCTGTATGCAGGAGAAGTAGCATTGCAGACAAACTGTGAGCTGGAGCTTCATCACAAGATAGGGGAATGGAATGCAAAACTGAAGACAAGTGATGAAATTGCTTACAGATAAGACAAATGTAATAGCAAATGGAAGTAATCAGAAAAAGCTGAGAATGGAAAATAATGAAACAGGTTAACAGCTTCAAGTATCTGGGAGGGGTAGTTAGAGAAGGAAGTTTGAATGAGGAGGTCAAAGCTAGAATCACAGGTGCAGTAGACAATGGACACAGTGTCACAGGTTGTGTGTGAAACACAAATGCCAAAGAAGCTGTAAAGTAAGATGTACAAAACAGTGGTGTGACTAGCACTACTGTATAGTACAAAAACCTAGGCAGTAAAGGTAGAGAAGTTGAAGAAGCTGGAGGTGATGGAGATGGGTAGTAGGATGAATACTCTGGAACAGATGAAGAAATGAAGACATCAGAGTAGCTCCATTTGCATAGAATGTCAAAGAAAACAGGTTATGATGGTTTGAGCACATTTTCAGCAAAGATGATGATAATCTGGTGAAGAGTATTAGGGACAGGCACGAGGATGGCAAGAGGAGCCAAGGGCGTCCAGCAAAATGGATGAATGGTGTTAAGAGAAAACCTGCAACAGTCCTTACCTAAGAAGGTAAAAGAATGGCATTGAATAGATAGAGATGGTGACAGTTGGCATTGACACTCCAACCTCATGTAGAAAACTGGAAGAAGGGAGTTAATGCTGATGATATTTCCTGTATTTTTTGAAAGTATATTATCCTTTGCTTGGCCAGTGGGTTGTTTGTATTTAAATTCGATAATTCAGAAAATACCAGCAGTTCAAACTGCAGTATTTTGAAATGTATGCATTTATTTGTTTACTTTTCTTATTCACACCATCCCCAATCAAACTGTCCTTGTGATCTCCGAAAGACATGGCTAAATACCATTTTCAGCTGTAAAATGTATGCTTCAGTGTGTCTTTTGGGTTACTGTTATAAAGTTCTCTCTTCTGAGATCATATTGTCTGGCATCTATCTTTAAAGGTAGTGCACACCTTGACCTGGCCAAAGCCTTCTACACTATTCCCCACTTTGACGTAATAGATAAACTCTCTCAACTAGGCATCAATCCATATGTTACCAGATGGTTAGCCAACTGGCTCACTAGTAGAGCCCACCTAGTCAAAATAGGGGAAGCCACCTCAAGCAGTAGACCCATATCGAGTGCCGAACCCCAGGGTTCAGTCTTGGGGCCTCTGCTATTTGGGATATACTTTTCTGAGGTACAGGCCAAAACCAGTGGGTTGTGGCTGACCAGGTTTGCAGATGACTGCAAGTTGGGTGCTGTCATCAATTCCCCTAGTGACGTGGATGTCCTCCAAGAGGGTCTCACCCAAACAATGACTGGTGCTAAAAACATGGCCTCAAGCTGAATACAAAAAATGCATCATCATCCCCTTCAGGGAGAGAGATGTCCCCACAAATTATCACATTAATAACAACGTTCTAAGCATGCAATCAGTCGTGATGGATTTGGGCACCCAGATTGATAGCAGCCTGACGTCTGACCACCATGTTACTTCTTTCTACCTTGCCCACCTCATAAGTAAAGGTATCTCATCCAAGGATAAGGAGGTCATAACATCCCTTTATTCTTCCCTTATAAGGCCCATTATTGAGTACAACTCCCCATTCGGCATGTACCTCGCAAAGCGCATGCAGCAGCTGGAGAGACCACAGAGGTTCCTCACCAGAAGAATCCAGGCCCTCAAATATCTACCATATACAGATAGGCTAAAAGCCCTATCCCCCCTACTCTGTTTCATACAGACTCCTCAGAGGTGACCTCTGGGCATACAAGGAGTTCTCGGAACCCGCCTTGATGGGACTGCTGCATATTCACAAGTCAGGCTCCACTCGAGTAACCCACACATGCGGCTTCAGCCTGCTCTGTGACATCAGTAGGACTTGCTGGTGGGACAGATTTGTGTCCCAGAGACTCCCCATCTGTGGAATAGACTCTCCACGTCAAGCAGAGTACCTCTTTACCCCTTTTTAAATGCAATCTGGATAACTGGATGGAAAATGGAAAATACATCCCTGGAATTCCACCCTTGTCCGTGCTGGACAGGGGCATCGGGTGCTGATTTATCTATGCATGGGCTAAACTCTTGGCTAGGCTTATAAGGGGCTCAGGGCCTATAGCCTAGTAACTTCCAATGATCTATTGTAATTTTCTCTAATCACCATTCTGTTTGATCAGTTTTATTGCCAGTTTGATATCTTCAAGTCTGATGCCTGGTAGTGAGCACAGTATCTGGTCCTCTCTTGATCCTCTAAAAATATGAATCAGCACCTCATGTAGTAGAATCACCATTGCTGAATGACCAGGTGAAAGCAGTAGAAATTCTGTCATTGAATTGTGTACTAATTTACTAACCTGTTTACCTTGGTTTAACTGTAGTTCGATTGCCACATTGCCTCATTAATCAGACTTTCCTGTTATACTAATTCTCTATGTAATGTAACTTTGTATTGTGGAGCTTTTCTCCCCGGGCCTCCACTGAAAATGGGCTCTCGAGCCCAGATGACCTCCCTGGTTACCAAACTGGAATAAATAAATACTTTTGTGTCTTTGTGATCTTTTATTCAAAGGTTCTTCTGCAATATTACTGCTTTTTCTTCTGATTTAAAGTAATTTTTAATTGACAATGACTATACCATACTTTTTTTGCTATTCTGATGCGGCCTGTTTAATTTGGAAGTAGAAAAGCTGTGGTGTATCCTTTATTCTTATTTCCCAAATGTTCTACTTTTGTTACTACCTCAGAATTAACTAGTTCAGTAACTGAAGGTAAAGGGCTCAGTTCAACTACATTTTTTATCCAGTATTGTAGTTGGTTATTTGTCTAATGTCAGGGAAGTGATACTTACTACTGTCTCAGTATTTCCCATTATTTCCTTCCCTCAGGCACTCACTTGGTAAACTAACTGCTACACCCTGTGTGTCTCCACTTTCCCCAGTAGATTCTCATCTTCTCCCTTCTTATATCCTGTACAAGGTACTATACTACTTCCTGTTTTAGAATTCTCACGTACATCATAACTTTCAGTCATTTCCATTGATCCAGTCCTTGATACGCATTTATTAACTTGTGCGCTAACAAGTTTTTTTTTACTATGTATTATGCTACCTATGTCATTGCTTCCTGACAGATTTTCAAGATTTAAAGATAAAACAATAGAGTGTCGTACTCAATTTGAATGTTCTAGAACACCCCCCCCCCCCGAATAAACTTGGGCATTTATCAAAATTAACTTGTCCTTTGGAATTTGTGAAAAAGGGAATCAAGTAGTTTATCAAAATATTTTCAACTTACATTCTTTTTTTTCTCTTATTGAGTACATCAATGGACCTTTTTTATCTTTGTATGGACAATAACATCCATGTGATTTATTGTATGAAAATCATTTACATTGAACTTGATGTTTACTTCATTATAGTTGGGACTTTCAGTGAAAAGACTCTCTATATCATTTGAGAAATAGGTACCATTTGTAATGGGGTGTAGTTGTAAGGCTTTGTTGCTAGTCATAACAGGTGCATCTTTGGGCCAGTCAGTAATATAATTGTATGCTGAATTCCATGTTGTGGCCATTTCTAATGTGCATTTAGTAGTAACACACACCTTTCTTTCTGAAATTGTCATAAGATCAACTAATCCGCTAGAGTGTAGACACACATTGCCTTATACCGTTTCTCTTTATGTAACAGTTGACACCTGTCACATTCACTTAAGTGACCCATTCCTTTTGAATCATTAAGAGTAAACATTAAAATACTCCTGTCAGTACAAAAAGTTCACTTTTTTATTGAATAAAATAAATGACTCAAACGTACAAACTCAGTTCATTGAATAGTTAACAGAATAACAATCGATGTTCATCGTGTTACCCTGCTGCAGTCATCACACTTGGGTTATCCTGCCGTCAGGCGGTCCCGCAGTCGGCCCGAATTCCAAAGTCTTGTTCCGGCGTCGGTTGCTGTCGCTTCTTCCCTGACGTCAGTGTGCCAGGGGTATATAAGAGGCATCCGACGCCATTTTCTTCAGTCTTTCTTGCCACGCGGTGCCTGAAGCAGAAGCAGTTCACAAGTGCTGGTCGGCCGACACCTGAGATTTTCGAATCGAATTTCAGTCCGAAGTCTTCAAAGCTAAGTACCCCGTTGGGGAACCTTTTCTTGCCTCAGTCCGATGTCAGAAAAAGTTAACAATTACATTTCTTGTGGGAAGCAAATACCTCATAAGGACTTTCATTCTTATTGTATACCTTGCCTAGGCCCAGACCACGACGTCACTGGTTGTAGGTTTTGTGCTAGGTTCAATAAGCGAACTATAAAGCGATGCTTTGATTTCGCACAACACTACTTCGGTAGGAAATTTAATTACACTATGCCGTCGGAGCAACTGACTACCGGCGTGCATAAAAAACGCAAAGATAAAGACAGGCAACCTAGATCCAAGCCAGACTCCGAGGCCTCGGCTGGGCTGGTCGCCGGTTCTCCGGTTTTCAGTGAGGCGCTTACGCAGCCCCTGGCGACCGCAAAATTGCAACCCCAGACCGCTTCGGATTCTCAGGCAGAGAGTTCTAGGCCGACGCAGCCATTTTCTTTAGGCCCTACCGACAACATTGCAGAAGGAGAAGCCGGTGCTGTGGAAACACCTTCGGTTACAGAAGGTGTCTTCAGACCGACTACTCTCACCATAAAATCTTATGCTAAGCCTAAGACTCCTCTAAAATCAAAAAAGACTGTACATCAGTCTCCAGTTCAAGGCCCCATGCCTAAGAAACAAATGCTTAAAATGGGTGAAGATTTGATTTCTTTAATCAGGGGTTCCCAACCCCCCCCCCCCCAGACAAAAGGCCTAGACAAGAGGAGGATTATGCCTCCTCTGATCAAGTGTTTATTTCCTCAGGCTCCTCTGAGGAACAGGATTACTCCTTTCCCCCCTTATGAAGATTCTGATGCTGAAGATTCCATTCCCTCAGCTTCTCCCCCCGAAGACTATGACTTAAACCTCAAACTGCCAAGCAAAGCTCTCTTGGCAGCCTCCTTAGGAGGAAAATTAGCACTTTTTGCAGACAACTGGCACATCATAACAAAGGACAAATGGGTCCTAGACATTATCTCACAAGGATACAGATTCCATTTCCACACCTTGCCAGTGATAAAAAGAATGCCAAACTTGCTACAAAATCAATGGGCAGAGGCACAAAAACAAATTACAGCTCTCATGGACATGAGAGCCATTCAACTGGTACCTACACAGGAGGAGCAAGACCAAGGATTTTACTCAAGGCTCTTTCTAGTCTCCAGAAAGGACAATGCTTGGAGACCCATTCTGGTCCTTTCGATTCTAAACACCTTCTTGCAAGTACCCAAATTCAAGATGCTAACAGTACAGCAGCTTCTTCCCATGTTGGGCAAGAAAGCTTGGCTAGTAACGTTGGACCTCAGAGAGGCATACCTGCATGTCCCTATCAGACAAAATTGCAGAAGATACCTCCGTTTCATTGCAGGTTCAACCCATTACCAATTCTCTGCACTGCCCTTTGGCTTATCTACTGCACCCAGGGTCTTCACAAAATGCCTGGCACCAGTAATTGCATACTGCAGACAAAGAGGAATTCAAATATAGCCATACCTGGACAACTGCCTCATCCAAGCAGAAAGCAAGGACATTCTCTTACAACATCTGGCTTTTGTAAAACACCTTCTAAGTTGCCTAGGGTACACAGTAAACGAAAAAGAAATCAAAACTAGTGCCCTCACAAAATATGACATTCCTGGGTGCCAGCTTGAATACAACGGCCCAGATGGCATATCTGATGCCAGAGAAACAACTACAACTAACTCAATACTTCAAAATAATGGCAACAAAGACCAAACTCCCTGCAAGAAAAATTATGCAGGCCTTGGGCTTCATGGCATCTTGCATACTACTAATACCATTTGCAAAACTGCATATGAGGAAATTACAATGGTATCTGAAAAGCGTATGGACTCAACACAGCCACAGCTTGGAAACAATGATACCTCTCATTCCCTGCCTTCAACAGGAGTTTCTATGGTGGTCACAGGCATGTCACCTCAGCAAGGGTCAGCCTTTCACCTTACCCCCAGCCAGGCAAACTATGAGAACAGATGCATCGGACTATGCCTGGGGGGCACACATGGCAGGACAGTGCATTCAAGGCATATGGACTGCAGATCAAAGAAATCTGCACATCAATCAAAAAGAAATGCTAGCTGTACAGAATGCTCTGACAGCTTTCAAGGACCTCTTACATCCAGGACAGCTTATAATAAGGACAGACAACACCACAGTAATGTGGTACATAAACAAGCAAGGGGGTACACATTCCTACCCTCTTTGCAGGTAAGCAATGACCTTGTGGAACACAGCACTGGCTTACCAAGTTCAATTACAAGCTCAATTCCTGCCGGGAAAAAAGAACACATTGGCAGACGACCTAAGCAGGAACATCATGGATCCCTACGAGTGGAAACTGGATCCACAAGTATTTGCAATGATAACTCAAAAATGGGGGTGCCCAGACATAGACTTGTTTGCCAACCCCCAAAACTATCAGCTATCAAAATTTTGCACCAGGACATTTCACCATCAAGCTTGGAAAGTGGACACACTCTCATTCAGTTGGAAAATGCTGACAAGTATATGCCTTTCCTCCATTGCCCCTTCTCACAAAGGTGCTGCTGAAAGTCCGGATGGAGAGACCCCGAATGATGCTCATTGCCCCAGACTGGCCACACCAGCACTAGTACCCACTACTAAGGAACATGGCCCACGGCCCATCATGGATTTTACCACAGATTCCTCATCTGCTCACACAGCAAGGCAGTCAGATTCTACACAGCCAGCTCAAAACCTTAAATTTGGCTGCATGGCAAATCACCTAAGCAACCAGCCAGCTCCTCTTTCACAAGCTGTTATGGATGTCATTCTGGAGGCCAGGAGGCCCAGCACCAGGAAAGTCTACTCAGACAAATGGAAAAGATTTTGCGCCTAGAACCAAGCTAATGGCCAGCATACCCTTGAGCCGGACATACCTCAGATTCTACAATATTTAACAGAGATGTTACACAAAGGACTTTGTTTTTCATCTATTAAAATCCACGCCTCAGCTATTTCAGCTCACTACAACACGGATCCTCCCTTATTTTCACATCCACTTCTAAGGCAGTACCTCAGAGGGGCCAAAAACATTAGGCCTCTCAGGACAGCACCAACACCAACTTGGGACCTCAACTTTGTTCTGGAAAAACTTACGCTGCCACCTTTTGAGCCAGCTTTCTCAGCTGACTTAAAGTTTATATCATGGAAGACTGCCCTGCTGCTAGCAATTACTTCAGCCAGAAGAGTCTCAGAGCTACAGGCACTAATGGCAGTAGAGCCTTTCCTCATTTTTCATCAAGACAGAGTTTCTCTATGAACTAACCCCTCCTTTATGCCAAAAGTGGTATCCATTGTGGCTCTAAATCAAACCATCCATTTACCCACCTTCTTCCCAAATCCACAGAACAAAGGAGAAAGACTCCTGCACTCCTTGGACATTCACTACGTTACTACTTGGATAAAACTAAGGTTTTCAGAAAATCTGACCAGCTTCTTGTATCCTATGCTACAGCATCACAAGGAAAGGCTATCTCAAAACAGACCATATCGAAATGGATAGGACATTGCATACGTTTTTGCTACACCCATCATGGAAAACCAGTTCCTGCTAGCATAAGGCCCCACTCCACTAGGGCAGCAGCTACATCTACAGCCTTCCTCAGGGGGGTGCCAACCAAGGATATTCTGGAAGCTGCAATTTGGAGTTCAGTACACACCTTCACTAAACACCATCACTTACCACTTTACTCTAAGTCTAGAGCTGGCTTCGACACTGCAGTTTTGCAGGCCCTTCTAGCCTCCTCTAACCCTGTTTG
The DNA here is from genome assembly GCF_019279795.1 of Protopterus annectens. Lineage (NCBI taxonomy): Eukaryota > Metazoa > Chordata > Ceratodontiformes > Protopteridae > Protopterus > Protopterus annectens. Next base: position 1,233,415,230 of record NC_056729.1, on the reverse strand, counting down.
ACTCCACCTCCCATCCTTAGCTTTGGGATTCAACCCAAGTGTGATGACTGCAGCAGGGTAACACGATGAACATAGTACGGTTTTGTACCTACCATAAATGTAGATGTTCGAGTGTATACCCTGCTGCAGTCCAGGTTACCCTCCCTCCATCCCCTCTGACCTAACTGAAACCTTTCAATACCTTAAAATCTGATACAACCTTTGTGGTGTATTTGTTTATAGCTGGAGGGATGTTTTGTTTGTGCTAAACTGTTATTATTGGTACAATCTACTGACCACCTTTTGGGGGGGCACCTGACATCTGGGGCAAGAAAAACTGAAGAAAATGGCGTTGGATGCCTCTTATATACCCCTGGCGCACTGACGTCAGGGAAGAAGCGACAGCAACCTATGCCGGACCAAGACTTTGGAATTCGGGCCGACTGCGGGGACCGCCTGACAGCAGGATAACCCAAGTGTGATGACTGCAGCAGGGTATACACTCGAACATCTACGTTTATGGTAGGTACAAAACTGTACTTTAGTTACAGAAAAATATATAAGTATTCAATACTATAGCATAGGGTACTAAAAAATGTCTGTTCATTTGTATGAAATGAATAATATAAAAGCCATTACAAACTCTAGCACAAAGAATTCAGAAAATGAACCAGAATTATGAAAACTTTCAGTAAAGAATTTTTTATACCTTGATTCGAAGAATTAAATGTGAGTAAATAACCAAATTAGGTGCTTGTGTATTATCGCAACCAGATTTTTGCGGCTGCGAAATTTGCATGGTTCAAGTGATAACACTTTTTGCATTTTATTTCACATTCTTACTATGAAAGACTAACTTGGGATTACATTCAGGAGGAAAAACGATTGCACAATTCTTCCTGTTTAGTGTGCATTACACACGCAATGCTTCAATTCTCAGGGCTGCTGTCTCACTGACGAAAATAGTAGCTAAAACACTGCACGCCTTAATGTCTGAATTCAGGATAAAAACTGGGATGCGTATTGAAAGGGTAAAGCTGACATTTCATAGTAACTGCCTGGTCTACAAATGTTTTCATTCCTTCATAATGTTTGTATATTTAGTAAGGTTCACATATGTTTGTACATTTGCAGTTCATGCAGAAATGAGATAGCAGCACACATGCTGGCAGTAAAGTACATGTCATGTTAATAAAACCCTGTCAGTAACAGATAATGCATTAACATCTGAACTCACGGATCAAATTTTAGGGGGAATTGGAAGGATAAAGCTTACTTTGGGTAGTAAGTGCACATTGTAAAAGTTCTGTAATTTTTTGATAATGTTTGCATTTTTAGTAAGGTTCACATATATGTTAATATACAAATGAGCTATTTTCACAAATGCTGGCAGTAAAGTACATGCAGCCACAGCAGCACTAACTTTTTCCGTTGTTATTGATGTCCCTTAATGCAGTCAAAATCGCACAGACATTAATTTTTTTTAAGTTATAACCCTTCCCAAACAAGCTTCACTGTGAAAGAAAAGACAATTCCTGACATTTCTAGAACACTAATGGTCAGATTTCAACATTGGGAAGCAAGTGGTATTATCGCGAAAATCTGGTTGTGATAATACGCAAGTACCCCTAATTATTTTAAAGGTTCTGCTTTCATCCATGACCCAACACAAAGGAAATCAATAAAAGATTGTCACCATTCAGCCTTTCTGAGAGTACCCAAGAGTGTGCCTAAACTTTATTTCTCGATAGTTGAGAAAAACAGCTGTTGCTACCAGGCATCTCCCCTAATACCAGCAGTCTAAAAATTGCTGTAATACAGACATCTTGAGTGGAGGCAAGTTAAATACAGAAAAAAGTGGAAAGGAGATTACAACTCATAAGTCAAAAAGAAGTGTTACTAAAGTGTAAGAAGGTACTGAACAGACAAAATAGAAAAAAAAAGTGTTTGTTTCTTTGCCTTTTTAATCTTCTGCTTCAGCAACATTGAAGTTTTGGAAAACAGTTTTCCTCATGGCCATCACCTCTGCTTGTAGGATCTCTCAGCCTTAAGTCATTGCACGTAGAAAACCATTTTTGCTATTTCATTAGAAAAGGGTGTTCTTTTTTTAGAATATGCCCATGTTTAATTCAGAAGGAGGTATAGGAGGTGCTGCTAAACAAATCCGTCAGTGACCCTGTGCTTTCTGCAGTGGCAGAAACTGGGGAGGGAGTGATCTTCACGTCACAAACTTGCAAGACTAGCTCAGGTATTAACCAAACCAGGTGTAGAGTTTAGAAAGATAGGACAGTTGTTCATCTGCTGTGCATCAAGGAGTAAGGGGACTGGATTCCCAGTAAGTTAATTTCCAACTGCATTATCTTCTCCTGCAAGATGCCTAATCACCCACTGACAAATGATCTTGGTAAATCTCACTCCAGATAAATGCTGGTCTCATCTGCTTCCTTCTAGAGCACTGTGTACCACAGTCTGGTTATATGTGATGCATACCTTCACTAAGCGCTATCAACCAAATAGTGACTTGGGCTACTTTTGGGGATTTTCTTCTGTGGTGTGTGTGATAAAAGGAGGTACTGCCAGCACAGCTAGCTGGAATTTTGTAAACAATTGTATGTAATTTATGAACATCAAACTAATTCATACAATATGCTGGTATTATAGGTTCATAGGTTGGTACTAGGCTATCGGCCCTAGGGCCTATATAAGCCTAGCCATAACAATTCCCTGGCTATTTCTTTCCACAATATTTACTTCCCTGGACCTCTGTCTAGCAGGGCGACAGACATGATACTTGGGGCGAATTTCCGGTCTCCCATCCAATCGTCAAGGTTCCTTTTGAAGAAGGCCAAAGAGGTGCTCTGCTTGATATGTATGGGCAGTCTATTCCAGAGTTTGGGGAGTCTCTTGGTCAAAAACCTATCCCTCCAGCATGTTTTGTTCATTGTGATGACAAGGTTTAGATCCCTGGAGTGTCTGGCTCTGAGGGATTGGGATTTCTTTAAGTGTAGCTTGTCCAACAGCTCTGGGTTTGACCTGGCCTTGTATGTTGAGCAGAGATTGCCTCTGAGTAGATGATATGCAACATAGTATAGCTGGAGTTTTTTTTAGACGGTCAGCATAGGGCATCTGCTTTAGGCATGTAATTCTTTTAGTGAGGTATTTCTGTGGCCTTTCCAGTTGTTGCAGATGTCTTGAGAGGTACATACCAAATGGGGTGTTGTATTCTATAATGGGTCTAAGGAGGGATGACTACAGTGGGACAATGACCTTCTTTTTTCTGGATGAAAAGCCCTTAGTGATGAGGTGTACCACATAGAAGGATTTCCTGACTGTTGTGGCGATGTGGTTATCGAAGGTGAGACCACTGTCCACCTGTGTCCCTAAGTCTCTTATCACACTTTTGGTGTTTAGTGTACTGCCCACCTATGTGGTAATTCATGGGTACATGTTTTTTTCCCAAGGGGGGTAACTGTACATTTCTTGGTATTGAGCTTGAGCCCATGGCTCTGGCACCAAGCATCTGTTTCTGTAAGGCCCTTTTGTAGAATATCCACATAATTTGAGGATTCAGTAATGGTTCCCAGTTTGCAGTCATCTGCGAACTTTGTTAGCCAGAGTCCCTTAGTGTTGGCCAGTACTTCAGAGAAGTAGATGCTAAACAAGAGCGGTCCCTGGACTGAACTGAACCCTGAGGTACTCCACTTGTCTGGAGCTGGGTTTGGAGTCTGCTACTTTTTCAGTGTGGGTTCTGTCAGTAAGCCAGTTGGCAACCCATCGAGTGATGTAGGGATTAATGCCCAGCTTAAAGTTTATCTATAATTCCAGAGTGGGGGATTGTGTTGAAGGCCTTGGCAAGGTCCAGATAAGCTGTGTGGACCCCCTTACCCTTGTCCACAGCTCTGGAGACTGATTCGAAGAGTCAGCAGACAAAATCAGCACTTCACGAACCCAAACTGGGTGGGGTCCAGTGTTTGAAGGTTGCCAATGTCTTTGTTTATAAGTTTCGTGATAATACATTCAATGGCCTTGCAGATCAGGCTTGTCAGACTGATGGGGTGGTAGTTCCCAGGATCGAAGGTGGATTCCCCCTTTTGGAATGGGATAACTGTAGCTGTGCGCCACTCAGTGGGCACGAAGCCTGAGGTGAGGCTATTATTAAAGATGACACTTAGGTGAGGTGCCAGTTCATTTTGTAGTTCATATAGTACACAGCCCAGGATGTCGTTTTATCCCATGGATGCTGTATTCTTAGCTTTTGAGAGTGCGATTTTTTACCTTTGTTGCCATTATTACCGGAATTTGGCATTCTTTCAATATTGAGATAGGTCCTTTAGGGGGTGAGAAGGGGGTGAAGCTGGCACTGAATCTATCTGCTAGGATATTGTCAATATCCTCGGGATCAGTATATTTAATGACATTCTGTTGTAGCTCAGAGCAGATCTGAGCATTGCCATTTAGATTATTGACATAGCTATAGAATGCCTTGTGGTTGTCTTTGGAATCTTTGGCAATTTTATTTTCGCAACCAGCTTTGAAGGATTTTATGAGGGATCTCAGCTTCTTACTGAGCCTGGTAAGGAAGTTTTTTGCATCATGGGATTTTCCTCTTTTCTTCAACAGTTTTTTCCTTTTGTTGTAAAATTTGTTTCTAGCAGGGGACCACCAAATTGGCTTCCTTTTTTTGGGAGGAGGGTGTCTTGGTTCTATTTGTGATGGCACGATTCATGCATGAGTGGATGTGTTCGTACAGTGCCTTAGTGTAGGATTCAGCAGTCGAACTTTCAGTTCCTGTCTGTATGGGTGTCATGAGGTTTGTCACTTTTGACTTTAGTAACATGAATTTGGCTTTGGAGAAGTTTTTTATGGAGGTTTTCTTACTGGGGAGTGGGAGAGGGATGTGGATGTCAAGGGTGATTAGCTTATGGTCAGACCTGACCAACGAGGGGGTTGACCATAGGTGTGGAGCATCAATTTCCCATGTTGTTATGGTGGTGGTTTTGTCCTTTGAACTTTGCCTAAAAAAGGCACTGTAGGGGTGGTGAGCGCCTTAGCCAGTAACCTGAATTCCAGAGGCGACAGATGCATACCATCGCTGGCAAAGCATCGTGGTCTGTCGATCATGTTGTCTAATACAAATGTATTAGAATTGTATATCATGTGTATATCAATCTGATTTGTACAAACATTTATGTTAAAAAGGTATTTGTAAAGTGCTTGTGTTTAAAATGTATGCACAGTGTGCCTTACTGGAGAGAACAGAAATGTACTGGAGAGAACAGAAATATACAGGAACTGTTGCAAATGTTTGAATGTATATGTTTTAACAGAGGAAACTGGAGAGTTAACCTCAGTCCAACAAACTTTAGAAAAATATCTGAAATTAAATCACTTCATAGGCTAGGCCATAAAGATGCTATCTCACAGGTTTCATTGCAGCCAGAGAGACAAAGTCTGTACTAGGAAGCTTTCTGAATTGTCTTTGTGGTAAACTATTCACTTTCTGGAAGTGTGGAGGTATGCAATTGTTTTATGACTTCCAGCACCTGGCAAAGATCTGAGCAAAAGCCCTTGTGTGTGTGTATTTTTACAGGGAGGTGCTAAGTTCTGCTAGATCCCAATAATGGGGGGTTTGCATGGGAACTAGAAGTCAGATGACAAGAAATGATATAATTCTGCAAGCTGTGCCAGAAGGAATATTTTAGATATTTTTTATTTATTTATTTAACATTTGTTTATCAGGAAAGTCTGACTTGGAAGAAAGCCAATTTTTAGTGGTGGCCCAGGGAGAAATGCTCCAGGCACATGTCTTTGTAACGTGGGAGGAAACCGGAGCACCCACAGGAAGCCCATACAATTGCACGGAGGACATGAAGACTCCGCACAGAAGGCACCCCAGCTGAGAATCGAAGTTGAGAACCTCTTGCTGTGAGGTGACAAACTACTGCTGCCACCAGTATTTTGAGAAATCTCTTAGTAAGGTAGAACACTGTGTATTCTGTCTTGGGCCTGACTGCAACAAGGACCATTCACCACATCATCTGAGGGTCGGAAGCAAGAGGTACAGCAGTAGTGGTAAGCATGATGGTCTTGGCTTTCTTTTTCGGCGGTTTGGCAGGTACGTCAGTCAAACCCTCCATACCCAAGGCTATGGCATAGCTTGCAGAATGATTGTCTGCATTGCTGTATTAAGTAAGATGTCCTTCTATTCCCATGTTGCAGTATTCATCACACATGGGTTTACTCCTCTTGCTACCCGAACGTCCAGCCAGTATACAAAAGTTTTCCTTCACTCTGTGGTGCGTGGGATGCCTGACATGGCTAGTGGAACGTGGACCATAAAAGTGACATCTGCACACACCAGCCATCAGTACTTTTCAGTCGCCAGTCGAACGTCAGGTGCTGCTGCCATCCCGGCCGTTGGATTTCGAGAAATCGGATAAGTGCCCTGTTGGGGAACCTTTCAGTCATTTTCTTTACTTTAATGCCTGTTCATGTCATCCAGAAAGTGCAAGTGTAAGTGTGGCCATCAGCTACCCCGCAAGGATGCCCACGATCAGTGTCTTTTTTGTTTAGGTCGGTCACATGACTACAAGGCCTATTCCATTTGTCAGGCATTTGTGCCCAAAACCTTGTGCAGCCATCTGCACGTGCTCATCCTGTATCTAGAAAATCAATGATTAAAACCAGTAGCCTTGGGTATGGAGGGTTTGACTGACATACCTGCCGAACCGCCGAAAAAGAAAGCCAAGACTTATCACGTTTACCACTACCACTGTACCTCTTGCTTTGGACCCTCAGCCTGTGGCCAACATTGGCCTGGTGGAGGATTCAGGCTCCTCTGCCTCGGATATAGCGGGTACTTCCACGGAAGCTGCACAATCCTGTGCAGTAGGCACATTCATAGAGGCTTTTCCAGTGTCTGGTTTCTGATGCTGGGGGGGAGGCAGAGATTTTGGTAGGTCCGTCGGATCCCTCTGGTTCCTTACAGTTGCCTGATTCCAGGCCTTTCTCCCTTCAGATGCCTGCCAGTCCTCTCAAAACAAAGGAGAAAAAGGAAGCACATCTCACCTTCTCCTGAAAGCATGCCTGACTGGAAGGCCTTCAGCCAACGTTTTTTTAATTTCTTCATGGCCTTACAGCCTACCACTACAGGGACTTACTATCATCCCTCCTATTCTGAGCCCAAGGCTTCAAACATCAGACCCATCCATGAGGGAAGAGGAGGATTTTTCTGATTCTTCATCTGAAGACTCACTCTCCTATACCTCTCAGCTATCTTCTTCCTTGGGGTATGGCTCCCCAGAGGAAGAATCCGTTGACCCTGACTCCTCAGCTGAGGATTTGACCTTTCGGGAAACCATTACCAAGATGAAAGAACATTTTAAGTGGGAATCCTCTGAAATGACTGAGGTTCAAAAAAGGTATTATGACCTCATTCAGATGGATTCCCCAACCCCTACTGCTGTTCCTCCAATTCTCCATGCCTTCCTGGATGCCTTTTGTTCAGCATCCGTGAGCCCTGACTCACAACCCCCTGCTCCATGCTGACCCGACAGATTTTATAAATTCCCTGAAACTAAGTTTCTTGTCAAGTGTCCACCACCAGACCCTGCCACCATTTCCATCTCCACGGGTAAGGCATCTAAACTATTCCCTACCACCAATCCCATTCTCCCTGCTGACAAAGACAGCAAAGCCATGAAACATCTGGGTAAGAAAATTTATACCTCTGCTACTCTGACCTTCAGAGCTACTATAACTACCAGACACACATAGTTAAATATGACTTATCCCTTCTGGAGAAAGCCTCCAAGGAATTGTCTGGTTCACCCGATTTTGCTGCCAAAGCTTCACTGTCCTGTGTTCTGGCTCGCACCTCCCAGGTTACCAGGCACTCTATAAAGTTCAGTTATGATGCTGCTGAAGCCTCAGCAAGGTCAGCAGCATCAGCATCTGCTTTGAGAAGATTTTCCTGGCTATGCCTCCAGCCTATGCCAGATGACTTTAGAGCAAAGCTGATTGATGCCCCTTTGGACAACACAGCTTTGTTTGCTACAAAAGTGGCTGGGTTGTTTAAGTCAGTACAGCAAAAGGGGAAAGAGATGCAGGATTTAAAACACCTGCTAGCCTCTTTTATCCCAAAATTCCAAAGAAATTACCCAGCTAAAACTCAGATTATTAGAAAGCACTCTCACCCTGCTGCTCCCCCAAGGCCCAGAAAAACAACCAGGAATCAATCCCCTCCTGTTAGAGCTTCCCCCTCCTCTAGCCAGAGGCCACCCTTTCATGACTGGGCAGGGTAGTATCTGACTACCTATCAACTTTAAAACCCCTACCCACTCCCCCTCTATCTATCTCTCTTGTCTTCCTGTGTGGATATCGATCACCTCAGACAAATGAGTCCTTTCAGTCATTCAAAGCAGGTATTTTATAACCTGGCTTATACCCCCAATGCAAAAGGGTATCCCACAACCTCCAAAACAACAGATACACCTATTGCAACCAGTGCTGGAAATGCTGCTGGCTCAAGGCACCATCAAAACTGTGCCAATGGCTAAAAAATGGAGAGGTTTCTACTCCAGGACTTTCCTAGTCCCAAGAAAAGACGGTTTTTGGAGACCAGGTCTGGATCTCTCTCTTCTCAACCTCTTCCTTCAGGTTTCTACTTTCAGGATGTTGACCTTTTCCACTCCTGCTCCCTCAAGGGTTCATGGCCACTTATATAAAGGATGCCTACCTTCACATCCCCGTAAGGCGCAATTTCAGGAAATACCTGAGGTGCTTGTTGGGCCCCTCTCTATTTCAGTTCTCTGCCTTGGCCTTTGGGCTTACCACTGCGCCCAGGGTATTCACCAAATGTTTGGCTCCAGTTATTGCCTTTTGCAGGACAAAAGAAATCCCGATACTCCCTTATCTGGATGACCTGCTTGTACAGGCCGACTGCAAGGAGACCCTCTTGCAACACATACTACTTGCCATTTTCCTCTTACAGTCCCTGGAATTTCAGATCAACTTCCCAAAATCCCACCTGGAACTTCTGAAGACATTGTCTTCTTGGAGTGCAGGATTTGCACAGACATCATGAATGCCTACCCCCCCCCAAAAAAAAAGGTGGAAAGCTTGACAGAACACCTACTTCTGGTCATTCAGACAGAATTGACAAGGTAGTACCTCAGACTCCTGGGTTACATGGGAGCCACTATCCCCGTGTTACCATTATCAAGACTCCATATGAGAAAGTTGCACTGGTACCCAAGGTCAGTCTTGACCCAGCACTCCCACTCCTTGGAGTACAGGGTTCCCCTTCTGCTCTGCCTTAAAATAGAAATCTTGAAGCAATTGAACCTCAATCCAGGTCTTCCCCTCCAATCACCCAACCCAAACAGATCATGCACATAGATGCCTCAGACTTGGGCTGGGCAGCAACTCTGAGCCATCTGAAAGTGCAGGGGCTGTGGATGGAGTTGCACAAAAAAAAAACACATCAGTATCCAAGAGATGAGGGCAGGCCTCCTTGCCCTTCCAGCCTTCCAACCCTTTCTACAACAGGGACCACTAAATATCTTTACAGACAATACCACAGTCCTGTGGTATCTCAACAAATGGGGGGGGGGGTCAAATCCTACTTGCTTTGCAGACTAGCTCTCCTAGTGTGGAAACTGGCCACCTCCCAGGGAGTTTCCCTACAGGCGGTTTACATTCCTTCGCTACAGAACTCCCAGGCAGACTGTCTGAGCAGATCCATCACAAACAACCACAAATGGATGCTGCACAGGGATGCCTTCCTGGACCTGGCCCACCAGTGGGGTACACCTCAAATAGACCTGTTTGCCTCCTCCATCAAGAGGCAACTTCCCTCCTGCACCAGGCTTCCACACCCTCCGGCTATGTCAACAGATGCCTTTTTAATCTCTTGGAAGGGGAAGTTTCTTTATGTATTCCTCCCTTCCCACTCATACAGAAGGTCCTGCTGAAGATCCAGCAGGACAGACCAAAAATAATGTTGTTGACTCCCTATTGGCCAAGACAGCATTGATTCCCCCTACTACAGCTGTCCAAGGGCAAGTCACTACAAGTTACCCCTCAGAGCGGACCTTCTCACACAGCACAAGGGATCCCAAATACATCCACAGTGGCAGTTGCTGCACCTCATCCTGCAGCAGATAGGATTCTTATCCCCTTCAGACACCTTCCTTTACAATGAAGACATGCTCACTGTCCTTCAGGAGGCCAGGAAACAGAATACAAGAAAATTTTACCTATCAAAGTGGAAGAGATTTTTTATATGGTGTCTCAAAAGACAGTTGGACCTGCTTGCAAGTGAGACCCCTCTAGTTTTGTCTTACCTGTGTGAACTGCTGAAACAGGATTGGTCTCTCTTCCATTAAAGCCCACTTGTCTGCCATTTCAGCATGCCTTACTCTGGACCCCCCCCAGCTTTCAGACTACCAGCTAAGTTATTCCGTAAAGGGGTCTTTCACCTGAGACCCCCCAGGACACCATCTCCATCCCCATGGGACATCATCTCTGTTCAAGCCAGCAGACAAAGCTTCCCTAAAACACTCTACATGGAAAACTGTACTACTTCTGGCCTTGAGCTCAGCCAGAAGAGTGTCAGAGCTACAAGCCTCATGGCTATTTCATCTTTCGTGGTATTCCACACTGACAGGGTTACTGTTGGAACTAACCCTTCCTTCATGCCCAAGGTGGTGAATGATCTCTCCCTAATCAAGCCATCCACCTACCAGCATTCTTCCCTAACCCACAGGGGGACAATGAGATAGCACTTCATTCCCTGGATGTGCACAGACAACTCAGATTTTATCTGTACAAAACCAAGTACATCAGACAGTCGATCAGCTCTGTCTCCTTCCACCCCAAGGCTCTAGGGAAGGCAGTAGCCAAACAAACTATCTAAACCTGGATTTCCAAAGCGGTCACCTTCTGCTACAAATACCAGGGGAAATCTCTGCAAGGTACTGATAAAGAACATTCTACCAGAGCTATGGTCTCCTCCTGGAACCTTCTTCAGGGGTAAGGATACCTCTACCTTTCTTGAAGCAGCAGCTTGGTTATCAGTGCACACCTTCACCAAACATTAGAAGTTAGACCATATTTCCAAAGCCAGGGTGGGTTTTGCCAGGGCTATCCTTCATGGATTCCTGGAGACCACCTCTAAACCACCACCCCCTTCTTCACAGTGAGCTTTGGCACTCACCCATATGTGATGAATACTGCAACATGGGAATAGAAGGACATAGAAAAGTTGTGTAAAATCATACCATAACCATAGATGTCCTCTTCCATGTTGCAGTATTCCTTCCCACCTTCCTTCCCCTCCTATTATGCTGCATATCCCTTTCTGGGTGGCACAGGACTGGCATTTTCCCTTGTTAGGACTGATTCCGATTGGGGCTTACAGTTCTGAGGGCTGGTGCGTGCAGATGTCACTTTTATGGCCCACGTTCCACTCGCCATGTCAGACGTCCCATGCACCATACAGTGACTGAAAACTTTTGCATACTGGCTGGACATTTGGGTAGCAAGAGGAGTAAACCCATATGTGATGAATATTGCAACATGGAAGAGAAGGACACCCATGGTTATGGTAAGATTTTACACAACTTTTCTTTATTTGGGTATAGTAATGCTCTTCGATAGTCAGGAATATAGTGAAGCTTAGTTTCGATATTGTTTTTCTTGGTCTGACCCTGTCCTGAAATGTTATTTTAAATGTTTCATTTGGTTTGGAACTCAGATGTCACTGTAAATATATACTTAGTATTTTCTTGCTGTTTTATTATTTATTATTAAATATAGTTAAACCTTTCATTATGGGTGATCTTTGTAGAAATATTTAAGTTTTGAGAGTACTTGCATATTTATTTGGTAACACTATGTGGGCCACTCCTAATAACCTTGCTCTTGGTCAAACTACCATTTGCATTAGTATTAATATAAGGTAAAACTGGACACCCTTTGTTAAGGGCCTTAAAGTAGCTGGTGAGAGGTTCTGGTGGCAGTGGTAACTGCCTTAAAGTCTGGGAAGAAGGGGGCATAGCTAGTAAACATGTGCCAGTCTTTCCTAGGTTTTGTGTGTGTAAAACAAATCTTCAAGTATGTGTCAGCTACTTGGGCAGGGTCACGATGCACTGGTTGGATAGAGAGAGTGTTGGAAGACTTGTCTTAGGACCCTTGCTAAGGACTCTAGCTGTGCCAGTGAAGATTCGTGTTGGGGATCTGGAGAAATGGGCAGAAACCAGCCCTGTTCTGACTCTGGTCTCTGTATGCTCTTAAGGGAAATTGCATTTGATGCAGAGAGCTCCATCTGGAAATGCTGTGTGTACCTGTTATCCTCCCAGTGAATGTTCCCAACAGGTGCCAGTGGTGAGGATTGAAGCTTCTTGATTACTGGTCCAGTGGTTGGTCATCACAGTGTGCTTTCTATTAACTGTGATACTTGAAATTCACCAGAACCAGTGACCCATCTGGGCCAATCCTCAATATTAGTGTAGTAGGAATTATCCTTTATAACCTTGGCCTTTCCCATTTAGACAAGACAAGGGGAAGCCTCCCCATGCTGAAAGACAAGAAAATATTGGAGATGGGAAGCAGAACAGTCTCAAAGGGCTGAGGACTCCAAGGAACCCACTCAGCATTGAAAGCACCACTGACTATGTTCTATACCTCCCTCCCTTATCCCTCCCAGTCCGCTGTCAGGAAGACTGTTTTTCTTCACCAGCCAGTGGAAAGCCATCACCAATGACCAGTGAGTCGTCACTGTCCTAGAGAAGGGGTACTATATTCAATTCAGAGAAATTCCACCTTTCTAGAGCATTCCAAAACCACCAAAAGAGCAATAAAGTCACTTACCACCTATTCTCAGGAAGCTACTGAAGGATCATTCATTCTGTCCCTCCAGAACAAGAAAGAAAAGGTTTCTACTCAAGGATGTTTCTAGTCCCAAGAAAAGAGGAACTCTGAGACCCATACTGGACCTTTGAAAGCTAAACAAATTCCTTAACATCTCAGAATTCACAGTGCTTACATTGCAGAAATTACTGCCCATGATCTTCCAAGATGGCCTCCATGGTCACCATAGTCCTAAAGGGACCTTACATGTTCCCATTGCAGACAGTTACAGAAAGTACCCATGCTTTGTAGCGCCAGGCTTCTACTTCCAGTTCTATGCTCTACCATTTGGACTCTCTACTGTTGCCAGAGTTTTCGCAAAATGCCTAGCTCCTCTGGTAGTTAATTGCAGAACTCGGTGTCCATATTTACCCCCTACTTAGACCGCCTCTTTTATACAAGAACCACTTCAGAAACCCTGGGCACCTTATAGATCACTATAAACTTTTGTCAGAAGGTAGGTCTCACCCTAAATCTTTAAAACTCTCAAACTCTTCCTCAAACAAAGATCCCCTTCCTGGGAGCCATTATAGACTGTGTTCAGCAGAAAGCCTTTCTTCTGCAAGACAAGATTGTTTTCTTAACAGACTACCTGACTGATCTGCTTCCAAAGCAGCTCATCACTGCAAGAGAATTTGTGAGGATGTTGGTGTACATGACATTATGCATCATCATTCTAGCTGCAAAGTTGCACATGAGGAAACTTCAGTGGCTTCTTAAAAACATGTTTGGGAACAGAACTCCCAACCCATAGAAACCCTTCTGCCACTCCTTCCATGCCAGAAAAGAGAGCTCCTGTGATGGAAGAATGCCATGCAAAGAATCCAGGAGCAAATTTCACTTTGCCAGAAACTGACAAGATTGTTACTATGAACAGCTGAGGCATAGCTTGGAGAGCCCACTTAGGTCCATTGAAGGTATAGGGTAGTTGATCCCCACAGCAAAGGAAGTTGCATATAAACCAAAAGAAGTTACTAACAGTCTGCCTGACCCATAAAAGCTTTTTCAACAAAATTTAATCTCAGGGGCACTGCAAATCTGGACTGACAACACTACAGTTATGTGTTGCATAAATAAGGGGGAGCTTTGTCCTACCCCCCCCCCCCAGATGCAGCATTGGCAGAAAATTTTGTATGCTGGCTCATGAGATAGGACTAAACCTCATAGCTTCTTATATTACAAGCCAGATCAATACTCTAAGCAGGGACCTTCTAGACCCCAACAAATGGATGTTGAAAAGAGAGGAGGTCTTGGATTGTCTATACAGTGGGGGATTCCCACAGTAGACCTGTTCACCTCTCTCCACAAGAAGCAATTACAGAAATTCTACTTCAGAGCACAACATACAGGAGCTTGGAAGATAGATGGTGGTCTTCACATAGACAAATTGGTTCCAGTATGCATTCCTGGCCTTACACCTGATTCCCAGGATCCTAATAAAAATCAGATCCAGCATGATTCTAGTGGCTCCCTTCTTGCCGAGACAACATTGGTTCTCCCTCCTGCTGATGCTTAGTGAACAGTGATTCTACACCTCACCACAGGAGATAGATTTCCTCAGCCATGTCAAGGGGATCTGTCTTCCATTCCCCACCTTGCAACCCTCAAGTCAGCCACCTGGAGGATTGGGCTTTGATGGCTAGGATGGCATCTTGTCCCAAGGAGGTGCTCTCCATTCTAAGAGAAGCAAGAAAGCCATATGCCAAAAAATCATACCTGGCAAACATGGAAAAGATTTTCTGCTTGATTTCACAGCAGTGACCATGACCCTACTCAAGCTGGCATCAGCTCTGTCTTGCAGTACTTGTCAGGCCTGTTTTACCTTAAGCCTTTCCTATTCCAGCATTAAAGTGCATGCATTTACAATTTCAGTTTGCCTGATCAACATTCCACCTATCTTCTAACACTCCCCAGCATGAATTTTTTTGCAAAAATTAATGATTCACCTGATACCACCCAAAAGGAACCCCTTTATTCCTTGGGATCTAAGTTATGTCTTGGAAAAAGTAACTTTGCCTCCCTTTGAACTTGCTTGCCACTGCCTCTGTAACAATGTTCACTTGGAAGACCACCTTCCTCATGACTGTGACTTCAGCTAGGAGAGTTTCAGAATTACAAGTCCTCATGTGTAAAGAACCCTTCACTGTATTCTACAGGGACAGGGTCACCCTCCGAACAAACCCAACCTTTATGCCTAAAGTGATATCAGAACTTACTTTCAATAGGGCTATCCACCTACCAGACTTCTACTCAAATCCAGAAAACTTAGCAGAGCAAGTCTTTCATTCCCTGCATGTGCACAGGCAGATCAGGCACTACTTAGACCAGACAAAAAACCCTAATAGAGCAGAGCAGTTGCTTGTGGCTTTCACACTGGATAAACAGTGCAAACCTGTCTCCAAAGAAACCATCTCTAAATGGATAGCTGACTGCATTAAGTTACTCACACCATGGAAAGGATTTACCTAGTCATAAAAAGCATACTCTACCAGACATGGGATGACTACCACTGCTTCCCTCAGTGGAGTTCCCACCTAGGCCATCCTAGAGGCAGCCACATGGAACTCCATGCACACCTTCACAAAACATTATAACCTAGGCAGTGCCTCCAGGGATAGAGCAGGTTTTGCTTCTGCCATCCTTCAAAATCTTGTTTCTTAAAGGTCATATAGATGACACCACCACACAATTTTTAGCTTTGGGAGTCCTTCCGATAATCATTACTGCAACATTGACTATGAAGAGCACAGTATAGTTATGTCACACTTACAATAATTGTAGCTGTTCAAGTAGATCAGTATTGCAGTATATACTCCCATGCTGCAAGACCTCTGTCTACTGACTGCTTGTCACCCCCTTACTGGGTGCAAGTGACAGAGGAGTTCTCTGCATATAGTCCTCTTTTCTTCATCATCTCCTCTATTCCTCCTATAATTTTCCTCTTTTTCACTCAAATTCAGACAGCTGGGGAGGTTGAGCTGTCCTCAGGCATCAGACTGCTTATTCACTGGTTAGAATGACCTGAAGATGGCACCGACTGACATTTTTCTTATACCCTAATGTCCAAACATCTGTCATCAGACATCTCTCAGCTGGGAATGATGCAAATACTCTGGAAATTGGGCTGGTCACAGGCTTCTGCATGACAGGAAGACCCAGTAATCAGTACTGCAACAGTGATCTACTTGAATGTCTACAATTGTGTCTTGTCTTTGAGAGAATCCTCCTTAATGGGTCGGGAATGTCTTCCATCCGTCATCATTATGTTTAGAGGGGGTTTTCCTACTAGCTGCTTCTGTTGTTTTTTTCCCTGTAAGTCAGTCAAGTGTATGTTATTAGAAAATGGTCTTAGAGAATCAGCAGCACCATTCTGGGTGCTTGATGTTCCAACGGATGAATTAATGTAAAAAGAAAGTTTGAGCTCATGGCATAAAATCCCTGTGCAGTGACCAAAATCTTTTAGTGCAGCTGCCATTTCATTTCTGCTTGCTAACCAAGAAGACAGCTCACTTTTTTAGTTCACTCAGTTTGCACTTTTCTGCTCCATTCTGTATTAAGCCACAGTTAGAAAACAGCAGCTAAAAAAAACACCTTTATATAAGTATGACTGTCTGTTTCCATGCATCCAGGGGAGATGGTGTACTTGTTTGGAGTATGTATATTTGATAGCAGCTAGCTAAAGTAAATTACTATGTATTTATGTATTTCATTCATTTGGTCAGAGTAAGAGATTTGAGCTATACACAGTCCATAATGTGACTACCTTTGTGTGTGTATGTCTGTGGGGGATGCTGTAATAATTCGCATGGTATCTGCTTAACAACAATGAGCTAAAGTATGTTAGTGTGGTTCTTATTTATGTATGTATTAAGGTAGGCATGCATTTTTTTTTTCACAATCAGGCATTTGAGATGTAAACATTAAAAAGTGGCTGTAACAAGTAAGTACATCTGTGTGTGTGTCTTTCTGTGTTGGTGTATTTCCATGTATGCATGTCTGAGCCTCTGTATCCGTGTCTATGTATGCATGTGTTGTATATATGTGTGTATGGATTCACTTCATAACACTGAAAGCTCAAAACACTTAAACTAAAACACTGAAACTTCAAAATCTTGAAAACTCAAAACACTGAAACTCAAAACACTGAAAACATATATCATACATATACTGAGTTTAAACAACATAAATCATAGCATTTTCCACCAAGTGTAAAATGTGAGGCAAGCCCCCTGCACCCCCCATGTGGGTGGCTGTGCCCCCACACCCCCTGCTTACTTATATGTATCAACTGCAAGATTGCACTTCACTACACTAAGTGCAGTCTTGGAGTTGATATATTTAAGTAGCAGGGGGTGTGTGGGGTGCAGCCCCCCAAATGGGGGGTGTAGGGGGGCTTTCCCCCCCATTTTGCACTTGGTGGAAAGTGCTATGATTTATGTTGTTTAAACTCGGTATATGTATGATGTGTGTTTTAAGTGTTATGAATTTCAGTGCTATGAGTTTTCAGTGCTATGAAGTTTCAGTGTTTTGGTCTTCTATATTAAGTTTTCTCATTTTCAGTGTTTTGAGTTTGCAGTGTTATGAAGTGAATCCATGTGTGTGTGTGTGTGTGTGTGTATGTATATGTATGTATATATATATATATATATATATATATATATATATATATATATATATATATATATATATATATGTATATATATATATATATATATATATATATATATATATATATATATAGTGTGTCTGTCTGCCTCATTATATATATTTTTTTTACTTGTGATATTTCTGTGAAATGTCACAAACCCATATATATGATTGTGTGTTTGTGTATTAATTGCCTAATGTCCCTGTCACTGATGCTCAAACATCATACAAAAATTAGCCACCTGCTCATTCTGTCAAACATAGAGAGAGAAAGGTTTTTATTCTGCAAGGTGACAAACGTCCACCTTAACCTCCCACACCCCCGCTGCTTACATTTACTAACTACAAGATTGTGCTTCAGTAGTGAAAAGGGCAAGCTGTCTGAATTTCATTGTTCATTGATCTCTCACCAAATTTATCTCTACACACATGTTCATAGCTGAATACTAGGCTAATTGCCGTAAAGGGTCATTTTAAGCCTAGTCAATAACCCAAGA
Source organism: Protopterus annectens (assembly GCF_019279795.1). Classification (NCBI taxonomy): domain Eukaryota; kingdom Metazoa; phylum Chordata; order Ceratodontiformes; family Protopteridae; genus Protopterus; species Protopterus annectens. The sequence goes on along the minus strand of NC_056729.1, from coordinate 1,233,397,195 downwards.
GCGGAATCATACCCTAGAGTTTGTGTCTATGCCAAACTCACCCCATTTCATGAAGTGACTCAACCAATATTTGAGATTCACACTTTGGTCAGAGAGGAAGCTGGGGCAAACTGCATTCATATGCATACACACACACTAATAATAAAAGAAATATAAAACATCTTAAAACAGGTGTCTCATTGTCTAAGTCTAGTAATGCTCCCTCCAGTGTGGACATTACAGCGAAGTAACAGAACTTCCATGGATGAGGAGGCAGTCCACTTCTTGGCATTCCTTTTTTTCCCTGTAATGTCTATTCTTTTGAGCAGTGCTGCTTGATTTCATTACTTATTTAGTAATGAAGTGTCACATCTTCATTATTTTCCTTCTTTGCTGGAATTTGACATGAGGGTTAACTGGAAGTCTCTGGTGACTCGATTCTTTATGTAGCAAGCATATTGACTCATGACATATGTTGTCATAGGTCTGTAGTTAACCCACAAGTACAGGCTTTTACAGAAAAAGTATAAATTCTGATTGGTGGAAAAAATGTATCCAACCACAGACCCACCAAGTAGAGTCCTGCTGTATATCATCTTAAACAGCAGGAATACATCTGCTAGTTATAAGCTGCTCATCCAGGTGTACTCTCTTCAAGGGAAAAATGATCTGTATAGTAAGATCACTCCCTTCTGTAATCCAGTAAACCATTTTGTCACTTATTCGTTTATGACAAAAGTACTATGGAGAAACTCAAAGATTTGCTTTTAAAGGTGGATCATGACCCCCTGTATGTAAGGGAGAGCAGGTCTTCAACTTTTAATTTCCTTTATAACTCTGATTACATTCTATTACATTTATTCCCACAGGTTATTTTGTACTGCACCTTTAATTTTCCCTAGAGAGAACTGTACGTCCACTAGTCGTGCTTCTATGACAGGCTAGTTCTGGCTTAATATCAGTATAGAAGTGGCACAAAACTTTTGCTGACTGGAGTAGCTTGGGGTAAGATTGCTAGACAAAAATTGCTGGACCCACTGTGCATCAGAAAGTAAACCCGGCTTTAAGTCATTTCACCCTTAAAGAGCCATTACGTTGAGTACCTCATGTTATTCTTTACATAGCGACGGTCTTATTTGCATGTCTTTAGAAAGCATCTCAACAGACATTCAGTCATATTCCATCTGTTTGACCCTTCTTTGTCAGTTTTCTCTTTTTGTCCCTTGTTTTTACCTGTGCCTTGCCAGGTTTTCAGTAAAGAGAATGAACTTCATGCATTGACATTGCTATCACTGTATGCAGAAGAAATAGTGAACTCCTTATTAAGACATAATGTCAAGGATTTTGCAGAAGGATGCTCTGTCCTAGATGAAATTAAACTGATAAATGTCTGGTAATTAAGATGCTCTTAATGATCTGGAGTTAAAGCAGGTATCCGTAACTGGCATTTTTCACTGATTGTATGATGCGATTTGCATTTCAGAAACCGTGGTTTTCTTTGGTAGACTGTGCAGCTGTGGTCACACAACCAGTAATTCTCTGTAGCCCTTTTACCAGATTGGTCACTAAAATACATTATTTCTTCACTTCAACAGGAACTTCGTAAAAGTTACACCAAGCAGCAGCTGACATTCAAGAAATTAAGTAAAATCAAAGAAGATAAAATGAGGGAAATTGAGAGGCGGAAGACTGAAGAACTGCAGAAAAAGAAAGAGGAGGAAGCAGCAATAAGGTAAATGGATGTGCTGATATTATGTATAGTGTTAAACAGCTGATAAAATCCCATTGCAATGATTATTTGGCCAAACAATTAACATCTTGTTTCAATGAGTGTCCATTGTAGCATTAAGTCATAACTTTTGGGTAATTCACCAGTGAAGATGCTTTTGATTCCTGCCCTTATTTTATGGGTGTCCTGCCCCTCCCCCCTGTAAATTAATAGAGATATCATGTCATTGCTAGTCATATGTTTTGTGCACGACTCCCATATAGGCAGCATTATGAAAAAAAATCAAGTGCACTCAAACATGTTTAAAAAGTGAGATACTTAAGGAATATATAAAGTTAAATGACAAAAGGATAGAAAAATAGCAGAAGCTTTAAGTAGCTGTACAGATGAGCTCATAAAACTGCAAAAGTCAAGTGACTGAAATGAAAGAAAGACTGGCTGAATGTTAGGCTTATTGAAAAGAACGATTTCAAAAAATAGAGTTGGAAGACAGAGATGTTTGCTGTACCTGTGGAAATTGGAAGGATAAGATTGCATTAATTTTATGAAAGTACAAATAATAAGCTGGACTGGTGTTCAACATCAGGATTTGATAACTGAGAGGGTGGTGTATTGTGTGTGCAATCCAAATCTGGCCATCAGAAAGCAGCCAAGAGCTACATTAGTAAAGGTGCAGTCATGCCAGCTGAAAGAAACTGTTCTTCAAAAAGTTGTGACAGAAAGGAATCATATTAAAAATGGTGATATGAGACTATTGGTGGAAATGATTATTCATTGCACACCATACCAGTCAGGGAATGTTGGGAGGTAGGTCAGATATTCAAGTTGCAATATCCAGCTATCTTCAGAATATTTATTTTTCCTGGAAAATCAAAGACATGTTGAATGCCAAACTGTCTGTGGAGGAAAATAAAAAGTTTAGCTAACAAAGACGGAGTCTGCAAGCTGTAGACTTGTCTCCTTTGGTGTCTTCTGAGAATGCAAAAGCCCATCTAAAGATTTTTGTTAGTGAAACCTTTCAGTTCCAAAAGAACATGCTTAGGTGACAAAACAGACTAAGAGGTGACTATTAAAATCGTAAGTACCTTGCACTTGAACCAAGGACTGGTGTTATTAGATAAAGATGGTTTGGAGACCAGCAACAAAGTGAAATTGCTAAAGTGGAAAGTGGTAAAGTATCAATTACAATAAATGTAAATTAGACAAGTGAACTGTGGTTCTGCAAGAAGTGGATAAAAAGACTGGAAATTTAATTAAACTAGTAGTAGACAAATAAATGCATAAACTACAGTTTGACTTGGTGTTTAAAAGGACACTGAATGGACCCAAGAAATGAAGGCAAGTAAAGTTTTTTTCTTAATATATACATTTCCTTGTGTAACTTGCATGTTTTTCAGAGTTGTATACTTTTTTCCACTAATCACAATTTATACTTTTTCTGTAAAATCCTGTACTTGTGGGTAATGACAGACCCATAACATGTGTCATGAATCAATATGCTTGCTACATAAAGAATTGAGTCACCGGAGCTTCCCACTTAACCCTTATACCAATAGTAAACATCTTCCAGCAAAGAATGAAAATAATAAAGATGTGACACTTCATTACTAAATAAGTAATACAATCAAGCAGCACTGCTCAACAGAATAGACATTACAGGGAAACAAAGGAATGCCAAGAAGTCAACAGCTTCCCTATTCCTAGAAGGTGTAGTATTCAGTCAGCGATATTTCATGTATGAGGCCGGGGGAAATGACTACTGTATATGCCGATGATATTAAAGTAAGAAAGTATTCTTTCGTAGTTGTAATGTGTCCTGATTTAACAGTTTAACAAGGTAGATAGACCGTAAATAAAGTGGCTATACTGTTGTGATCTTTGCTTGCCTAGTGGGTGTAAGTGTATATTGGTCATGTTCTGTTCAGAATAAAAAAAAAATCCCCTTATTTTGTAGAGTTGGGCATCTAGAATAATTATCTTAGTTTAAGCACTAAGACTTGAAAAATGAGAAGTGAGAGGCCACGTTGGTGCAGTGGTTAGCGTTCTCGCCTCACAGCAAGAGGTTTTCCCGTTTGATTCTTGGCTGGAGTGCCTTCTTTGTGGAGTCTGTATGTCCTTCCCACAGTCGAATGATGTCTAAAGACATGCAGGTAATGTGTGTGTGAATGGGTGTGCCTTCTTTGAAGGTTGGGCATTGGGCTGGCAACTCGGCACCATAAAAATCCACTGCCAATCATTAGCGGACTGGAGTTCCGCTGTGGTGACCCCTAACCGGGAAAAGCCGAAAGACTTGAAAAATGAGAAATGATGAAAAAACATGAAAGACAGTAGTACTTTTTTGCATTTGCATTTGTATAGGAAGTAGCTGTTTTTCCCATTGACATCTGTTTTTTGGCTGAAGAATGCTGCCTGCAGATGCAGGTGATTAACAATGATAGGTCTTTGCAGTGTGTTCTGAGTGAAATCTGCAAGATACAATGTAATTAACTGTTAGAGGTATTGACAAAAAATTAAGAGAAAATAAAATAAATCACATTTTAAACTTTGGAAAGTGACTAGTTAGACACGTAGCTGCTTCCCCAGCAGCCTTAGTACTACATGTCATTGAATATGACAGTGCGCAATTTAGGTTATATATTTAAAGTCAATTTATTTATTTATTGATATTTGTTTGCCAGGAAATTCTGACTGGTCAAGTGGTACCTATTTTCAGTGGAGACTTGGGCCTAGGGTGAAAAGCTCCAGTAAAGACAATACTATGATAATTGCAGGCATATGTAATATGTAAGTATTACAATCAAGTTACCATAGTTGATTTGTCCAAATTTTTTTTGACTATTAGGGTGAGAAGTGTGACTGTAATTTGTAAGGGTGGAGTAGAACAAGCACAACAGATTTCATTCAGGCAACATCAATGTGTACACTTTTGGCACTTTTCAGCTGCATGCATTTCATCCCTTTGTTTACAACTACATGGAAATAAAGAAAGAAAGCTGTATGTCATAACACATAAGATTGCAGCGATTAACACTATTAATACTCTATGCATTACCATTGTTACACCAGACAGTTACCTACAGTTTATAAATAGTAATACTTAAGTATTCAGAGAAACACTAATAAAAAAAAATTTTAAATTATTCTGCCATGTAAACAAATACTGCTGCCACCTCACCTTCACAACTGCACACATGATAATGTTTTTTGTCTGTGAGGATTCAAATTATTATTGTATATGACAAAATGGAATAACCTGATATGCAGTACCTTAACTGAGAACATTATCAGTTGAAATATGTAATAGATAAAACTGAGAAGACAGTGTGTAATATAATGTAGTATGTTTTTATTCAACTGCAAAGTATGGACACTTGTTAAGTACTAAAAACACTTTTATTAAATGTACCACTTCATCACATTCAGTGTATATATATACATGGGCATGTCATTTCAGCAGAATGTATTGTGCAAAACAGGTAACCATGTGATTATGCCTTACAACGTAATTAAACAGGAGTTTGTGTGAGCACTCTGGCATGACATTTACAAACAGTAGTGTGAGTACCTATTCTGAGAAAAAAAAAGATGAACAATGATACAAGATCATGTAATACACAGCATAGCTTACAAATATAACTGCATCGTGCACTAGTGATTCTCTGCTAATACTCTCTTTTCTTATAAAAAAAAAAAAAAAAACACACTAATGTGAATGTCATGATTTGCAGTTCTGGACTAGACACAGTCACTTTATCTGCACAGCCATATGTCCTGCACCAGCCTGCCTCATGAAGCCCCATGATCAAGTTATGCAGAATTCAACATGCAGTAGCTGTGTCATACTGAAGGGCACTTTCAAACTCATCCAGGTATTCAGATTGACTCTTCAACAGGACAAAGACTCTTTCACTAACAGTACAGGTTGTGTTATAACTGTCTTCAGCAGCTTTACTTGTATTTCTCCCTGGTTTCATGATCCATGGCTCCAGTGGATATTCAGGATCACCTGAAAGAAGAGAAAGAGAAAGGGGAGAGACTGAACAAAGAAAAATGGTTTATTACTCAGCAACACATTTTAATATTAATAGCTACTTAAATAAAAAAAAAGAAACAAAACTATTTTTCCACTTACCAACAATGTGACCACTGGCATCTTGCAGTACTGGAAGAGGAGGTAGAGTGAGTTAGTCACCATGTAAAACTAATGGGAGTGATGCATTCAGTGGGAAAGCTGCAGAAGAAATGTGGAAAGTTCTGAAAGAGAAATTGTTTGAGTACAAAAAATCTAAAAGAAATGTCTCCGGATTTAGGCATACAAAGTCAGGGGGGGATATATTTATATAAGAACAAGATATCTGATTAAGGGGAGGGAGAAAAATACAAGAAAGGGAAAGAGGTCAAACTACCACTTTGAAAACTGAAATAAGATGGAAAAACAAATTAAGCATAGTGTGAGACAAAAATCAAGAAAAGAAACAACATATTATAGACGTATTTACAAAATCTTATGCAAAACAGTTTGGCTTCGCAAAGGGAGGGGGGCATGAGTTGTTCTAGTGATATCCAGGTAACTTCAGATACTGGAATCAAAATAGTTTGTATTAAAAAAGAACACAAATTGGATCAAAAAAAGCACTGGAAGGAGACTGAATAAGTAATAATGATCTGAGAACACCTTAGCAAGAACTTTAGTACCTTTATGTTTATTTACTAGGTCATATAAATATGGGGAGATTCCTCATGATTGGAGACATGTACTTATTAAGCCTGTCTTTAAGGGTAAGGGGAGTAGGACAAATCCAGTCATATAGACCCTTAATTCTACTTTCATATTGTGGAAAATAATGCAGAATGTAATATTGGATAAGTTATTGTCAGAAATGGATAGGTTGAGACTTGAAACCAGATATCAGCATGCATATGGTGAAAATACACCTTCTACCACCTATAACATGATGTTATATAACAATTTAATAGCTATGAATGAAAAGATGTGCTGTGATATATATAATTTATATAGATTTAACTTCAGCATTTGACAGGGTCATACACAAAACACTGATAAACAGATTACAACTAGGTATTGATTTACTCTTGATAAGATGTATAGCTGCATGGCTTACAAATAGGACATGGCAAGTATCGTACAGCAATTGGATAAGTGAAATTCTTGGTTACAGTCAGGGTATCCCACAGGGCTTAATCCTAGGACCTTACTTGTTTAGATTGTATCTTTCAGATGTATCTTTTTCATCTGAGGTGTTCTACAGTCTGTATGCAGATGACCTGAAATTGGGTAAACTGATTAGACATGTTATAGATGGGGCACGTCTGCAAAATAACTTTATTAAATCGACCATTTAGCCACAGGAGAATAATGTGCTGAGAAGTACATCAAAAACTAAGCATAGGAGAATTGGGAGACAAATTGAATGATGAATATTTAATACAGCACACAGTGATTGAAACTATAGATTCATTTAAGGACCTGGGAATATAAGTAGATCCAGCTTTGAGATTTTCTAATCATATCAGCCAATTGGTTAATTATAGATCTGAAGTAGGATTGTTCATTTGTCAGCAACCTGTGGGTTACGGATCCAATATCGGATCCGAGCTGGCAACTTGTTTCAAGCTAACGGATCCGAGCTCCTAGCTCCTCCTTTCACCCATAATCACCTGCTAACCCTCCATGACCTCAGATCTAGTTTGCTGCGCTTGTGATGGCTGGATCCTTTTTCTTGAGCTCCAGATAAGTGATAAAAAAGTTTACAATTTTCGTCAGAAAATTCTTTTTTAGTTTAAATTAACATTTGTAAAGTGTGTCTGAGTTAGGTTCCCTATTTTTATTTAATCAATACCCTCCCTTCGCTGGTCGCTAGTGTGTGAGTGTTTGTTGTGTGTCTTTTGGGGCCTGTGTGTGTGTGTAGTTGTTTTTCTTTCTTTTAAAATGGCTGAGGCCCCAAAAGCCATATTTTCTAAATGTACCGAGTGTGGCCATAAGCTCTCCCCGGCTGATGGCCACACTCGGTGCGTTCGGTGCCTTGGGGTTGAACACCTCACCTCGGGCTGTACTATCTGTGCAGCGTTCAACCCCAGGGCACTGAAAGAACAGAGGTCGAAGCTGGTCCTGGCAGGACTTCTACCCCCGGATTCAGCTTCGGCCTCCGCTACCTCTGCTACTCCCGTGGCTCCATCACGGCCTGTGGTGGTTGCCACTCTTGCCCCCCTGCCTCCAACTGGGACTCAAACTCCCGCTATAGTGTCGGAGGACAGGGAGGCCAGGAGGGAGAAACAGAGGGAGAAGCACCACAAGCGGCGGGCCGAGACCTCTGTTTTGGCCCCGCCAGCTAAGCAGGCTTTTCCCTCCATTGCTTCTAGGTCTCCTCCTCCTCTGCTCCGATCCCCTTCTTTCTCCCCGGGCCCGAGGAGGAGGAGACCCGATCTCCATCGAGGTCATCGAGGCGGCATTCCAGGCCTGCCTCGGTGGCCTCTTCGAGATCAACTTTCAGTTTATCAGATGCAGACTTGGACCAGATGATGCGAAGGTTCATCCAGGCCCAGCTGCAGATGGGAGTGCTCTTGCCCCCCCCCCCCTCAGGGGGGGGAGCTCGACACCTTTTTTCCACCCAATTGCTCCTTCTCCGACCCGCTACCCGGGTTCAGAGCGCTCGGAGCCGAGCAGCCTTGGAGCCGGGGGTGGGTCGGCACCAACAGTACTTGGTACTTCGGATCCGACCCTACCCTCGAGTCTGTCGGATCCGACCTCTCGGAGCCAAGGTCCGAGCTTCGAATCCGGGGGATTCAGTGTGCCTTCGGCTCCGTCCAGGTCGGAGCACACTGGTCCCTCAGATCCGACGGTCTCGGCGCCGGCTCCGATCCCTTCATCGGATCCGAGTGGGAGCCGACTTTCGGATCCATTGGAGGGTGGCTCTCCCTCGGCATTCGATGTTGTGGAGAGGGCTCTGTTGAGAGCATCCGGACCCCCGGTCCTTGCATCGACTCCTCCCTGCACTCCCTCTCTGCTGGGCCAGGCTTCCATCACCCGGCCAAAGGGACAGCCTGCTTCGATGTCACAGACAGTTCCATTGGAACAAGATGTTGCTGGCGAGGCCTCCTCGGACAGTCCCCCCGAGGAAGCTCCTCGCAAGCATAAGTGCAAAAGGAGGCACGTGGACTCCCCTGAGTCCTTAACCGAGGATACGGACTTTGAGGAAGGAGAAGGCTCCCCAAGATCACCTCCTGAGGATGTCTCCTTTGGAGACATCATGGAGATGCTGAGAATCAGAGGTGGGTGGTCAGCCCCCAAGTCTTCCTCTGACGAGTCCGTGTTTCTGGAGGCATTCGAGGCAGGCCCGGCTACCTCTTGGGTGTCCCCTCCAGCCGATCCCCTGGTGGACCTTATTACCACCAGGGCATGGAAGGATCCGGACACCGTGGAGCCAATACCGAAACGACCGGATAGGATTCTTAGCCCCCCCTCAGACCGGTCACATTGGAGTAAGGGCCCCCCTGTAGATGCCATGTTGACGGCGGCAGCCACAAAGAGGGAATTGGCTCAGGAGAGTCCCTCAGTCCATCCACCGAGCAAAGAGTCCCGTTTGATGGATCGCTTAGGGAAGCGAGTCTTTAGTTCAGCGACCTTCTCAGTAAGGTCTCTGAACTATATGGCACATGTCATCAGGATGCAGCGGATCTTATCAAAGAATAGGCTGCATCCCTGGAGTCCATGTCGGAGGAGGATAAACATTTGTACTCCACCCGAATGGCCACTCTGAGATCTATTTCAAACACCTCTATGCGGCTATTGTCCCACGCCACAGAGGGAGCCGCTAGGGCCAGCGGAGCAGGCCTAGTCATGAGACGTCAGGCCTGGCTCCGTCATTGCGACTTTACGGAGCCCTTTAAAGCGTCCTTCGCGAACGCCCCCTTTGTTGGTTCTGCCCTTTTTGGCAAAACAGTTCGCGAGACGCTTGTCCAGAGTGAGAAGGACGGGAAGACGTTGTCTGCCGTCGGAGTCCGCTTCTCTGCTCCCCAGCGGTCCTTTTCAAGGAACCAAAAGGGTCAGAAGAAGATGTGGTTCCGGAAATCACAACATTCCCAACCAGCTCCGGACAACCAGTCCTACCGTGGCAGAGGTGGACAGGGGGACGTCGCCCCAGGGGCAGAGGGGCTCCAAGAAATTTCGGGTCCAGAGAACCTTTCAATGAGCGGTCCGCGCAGCAGCCCTGAGGGGTTGCCCGGCTGCTCCACTCTGGAGGCAGTCGGGGGGCGTTTTTCGAAACATCTAGCGGCATGGGAGTCCATCACAACAGACCGCTGGGTGCTTCGCATCATATCCAGAGGGTACAAAATACCAATTATCCATGTCCCCCAATCCAAGAACCTCCCCGATGTACCACCCGATCACAGGGAGGCCGCAGCCGCAGAAATACAGCAGCTGCTAAGAAAAAGAGCCATCCAGCCTGTCCCCCAAGACCAGCTCGGATTAGGGTTCTACTCCAGGTTCTTTTTGGTGCCAAAAAAGACGGGGGACCTGAGACCCATCCTAGACCTTTCCCGCTTGAACCTGTCAGTAACCAAAGAAAAATTCCGAATGGTCACTCTTCAATCTATCCTCCCCCTTTTGAGGGAGAACGATTGGATGTGCTCTATAGACCTCAAGGATGCGTATTACCACATCTTAATGGGCAAACGATCCAGGAGGTTCCTTCGCTTCCGGCTGGGAGCCAGTCACTACCAGTTCAGGGTCCTTCCCTTTGGCCTCACCACAGCCCCCAGGGTGTTCACCAAAGTGTTAGCAGTGATTGCGGCCCACCTGAGACTCCAGGGAATTCAGGTCTTTCCGTACCTGGACGACTGGCTCCTGACCGCACCAACAAGGCATCTACTTTGCTCAGCCAGAGACTTCTTTCTCCATCTAGCCCCACAACTAGGCATTACTATCAATGTCGGCAAATCTCTACTGGCTCCAACACAGATCATAGAATTCATAGGAGCCAGAATAAACACCAGAGATTTGCGAGCCTTCCTAACTGCCGAGAGAATCAGAAATCTACAACATCATGTGCGGGCTATCCTCCATTCAGGAGCTTCACCAGCAGAATTGATCTTGAGGGCACTAGGCTCCATGGCAGCAGCGATTACACTCCTTCCATGCGCCCGTTTGAACATGCGAGTCCTGCAATGGACTCTGTTAGTGCAATGGTCCTTCCTATCCCTTCCTCTCCACCATCCCATTGCTATCAGCAAGGCTTGCAGAAGGGCGCTACTATGGTGGCTCCAAGCATCGAACTTCCATACGGGCCGTCCCTTCTGCACCTCTCCCCCTATCGCCACTGTGACCACGGACGCTTCCCGCCTCGGGTGGGGGGGCATTACTCAGGCAGGACAGTTCAAGGCACGTGGAACGATAGAGACCTCCCTGCATATCAACGTCCTGGAGATGAGAGCGGTGCTGTTGGCGTTGCAAGCACTTCAGAGCTTTTTCCTCACAGGAACGATTGCATTTCACTCGGACAACATGTCAGTGGTCTGGTATATCAACAAACAGGGGGGAACCAGATCTTATACTCTTTGCCGCGAAGCCATGAGAGTGTGGGAATGGGCGATCTCCACCAACCGCTTTCTGATTGCAACGCACATTCCGGGGAGGACCAACATCCTAGCGGACAAGCTCAGCCGCACCCTTCTTACCCCTTATGAGTGGTCTCTCAATCCTCTAGTAGCGAAGCAGATATTCGCAACATGGGGGCAACCCTGCTGCGATCTTTTTGCATCTCCCTCAAACGCCAAATGCGACAATTTCTTCGCTCTAATCCCCCCATCAGGGGAATTTCCAAGAGACGCTCTGGTGCATGCTTGGCCACCCGGTCTACTCTATGCCTATCCTCCTCTACCAATGGTGATACAACTCTTACAGAAAGCCTCGCGGTTGGGGAGCAAAATGATTCTCATTGCCCCATTCTGGCCTCGACAAATTTGGTTCCCTTACCTGTGGTCTCACCTTGTGAATCACCCTTGGATTCTAGATCCCATTCCGGATCTCATCTCCCATCCATTGGACTTGCCAACTCCAAACCTGGACAATCTGAAACTGACAGCTTGGTTGCTCCAGTTCCACTCCTAGTTAGGACTCCTGGTATCTCTTCACCAGTCAAAGCCATCCTCGTGGCGGCACATAAGCTCTCCACCAGGAAAGTGTATCACAACAAATGGAAACGTTTTTCCATCTGGGCGGAGCGCCACGATCTAGATCCCTTTACGGCTCCTCTTCCATCCATTTTAGATTTCCTAACTCAACTCTTTCAAGAAGGTGCTAGTTGTTCAACTGTCAAAGTGCAATTGGCAGCCATTTCTCATTATCATGTGGGGCATGATACAGGACCCTTGATGTCAGCCAAATTGTGTAAAACCTTTCTCAAGGGTACCTTTTTACTTAGACCTCCTGTAAAAGAAGCCGTACCCCCATGTGATCTTACTTTAGTTCTTCAAGCCTTAACTGCTCCACCCTTTGAACCCGCTGCTTCAGTGGATCTCAAATTCTTGTCATGGAAAACAGCATTCCTTGTAGCCATTACTTCAGCGAAAAGAGTGTCGGAACTTCAGGCTCTTTCTGTGAAGCCTTCATACCTGATTTTTCACCCTGATAGAGTGTACCTCAGGATCAATCCCTCCTTTCTTCCCAAGGTAGCATCAGAAACCAACATAAACCAATCCATACATTTACCAGTTTTCTTCCCTAAATATCAAAATAAGGGTGAATACAAGCTGCACTCATTGGATGTTCATAGGCAGCTTCGTTTTTGTACTCATAGGACGGCTGGCCATAGACAGTCCGACCAGCTGTTCGTTTCCTTTGCCAAATTTAACTTGGGGAAAGCTATCTCTAAAGTATCTTTATCTCGCTGGATTTCCCAATGTATAATACTAGCTCATCAAGCCTCGGGTAGACCCGCACCTGAAGGAGTTCGTGCTCATTCCACTCGCTCCATTTCTACTTCTGCGGCTTTCAAGTCTAGAGTTCCTTTGGATGATATTTGTTCTGCAGCCACTTGGGCTTCATCTCATACCTTTATCAACCACTACAAGCTAGACCTGCTTTCTAGAGGGAGAGCATCCTTTGGCTCTGCGGTGCTTCGTAATATCCTTCCATGATGGCCACCCAGGGTACAGGTAGCTGGGGACTCTGTCCCACAGGTTGCTGACAAATGAACAATCTTACTTCAGATTTAGAAGTTATGTACTCACCGTAACGTTCCATCTGAGTAGGTAGTTCATTTGTCTGCAACCATCCCCCCCTCCTTCCCCCTGACCTTCTTTGGATCTATTAGTTTTTGTTTTTTTAGATATCCTTGATGGATATATATATGGAGAGGCAAACTCGATCTGAGGTCATGGAGGGTTAGCAGGGGATTATGGGTGAAGGGAGGAGCTAGGAGCTCGGATCCGTTTGCTTGAAACAAGTTGCCGGCTCGGATCTGATATCGGATCCGTAACCCACAGGTTGCAGACAAATGAACTACCTACTCAGATGGAACGTTATGGTGAGTACATAACTTCTAATTAAAGAACTATAGGTTGTATAAAAAAATTGTAAAGTCTAGGAAATCAGAAATTAAGTCATTGTTTCTTAATTGCATTAGACCCAAACTTGAGTATGGAATAACAATGTGGAAACCTTATAAGAAAACAAGTATGAGTAAACTAGAAAGAGTACAGCGGAAGTATACCAAGAGCATCCATGGATGTGAAAATTTAAGTTATTATGAAAGACTAAAATATCTGAAAATGTCTCTTGTAGATATTTAAGAGGAAATCTTATTCAGGTGTAATGTAGGGTATATAGAGACAACTTTCTCTGGCAGTGTTTGGGCTTATCAAAAAGTAGTAGAGAATCATCAGACAACCTATGTAGAAGATTCTATAGGAATGAGAAGTGTACTAATTGGTTCTCTGGGAGAGGAGCTGATACATGGAGCAGACCACCAACCTAAATTAAAGCAAGCACTAGGCTGGTATAATGGTTAAGGTGTTTACTTTACAGACACAAGATGCAAGGTTTAATTCTTACATGGGTCATTGGCTAGGCTTAAAATGGCCCACAAGGGCATTTAGCCCAGTACTAATCTATGATTCTGTGATATTTTTAAGAACAGCCTGGACACTTTGGAGGAACAACTGATGTTAAGTTGTCCATCTCACCTTCGTTCTTGCTGTTTAGGTTTGGAGCCGATCCTCTGCTCCGACTCAGCCATCTTCTATAGCTCGAGAGCTGTTTACTGTTGGCTCGAGGCTACCCCTTATCCCAGCATGCCCGGCGTCAGCTACCCAGATCTCATTTGCCGCTTCAGCTGTGAGGTTGCTTCCTTACTGGCTCAGGCTTAGTATAGTTTTTTTTCTATTAATATATTGTTGTTTATTCTTGAAAGTTTGTTGTCTAGATATTTCTTTATTCCTTATCGCTTTCTTGTGGATTTTAGCTTTGTTGGCCATCGCTCCATAACTCGCAGGCATTCTGTTCCCTTGAACTCATTTAAATTAGAGAGTTCTCCCCCCAAGGATAGCTGTTAAATTAGAGGCTTTCCTTCTGTTCCTTAACTGTAAAAAAAAAGTCTATTTGTTTCTTGTTTTTTGTAGTATAGCTTTTTATTATTGTTGTTGTGGTTGTTGTTACTATAATGTCTAAAGATACCAAGGTATCTGGCTTCAAAAAGTGTGACTCATGCTGTCAGAAAATGTCTCTGACAGATGGGCATACTAGTTGTGTATATTGTTTGGGCACTGTTCACCTGCAGGACTCTTGTTCTATATGTCACGCTTTTAGTCCAAGGGTCCTACAGGAGCGCAAAAACAAATTAATCCTTCGGGGATTACTGAAGCCTCAGGATTCTCCAGCTAAAAGTACTCAGCTAGCGAAATCCCCTAAGTCTGTCAAACCGTCGGCTCCACCTTCGGAGCCGACTCCTTTACTTGACCAACCAAGTATGTCAGTGCCGGTTGGCACCGACAAGACATCTCCTCTGTCACCTCCATCTGCTATTTCGGAGCTGTCTTGGAGCCATAAGAGACCGAGGTCTCTGTCTTTGGAGTTCATCCACTCGGCACCTTAGTCACCTTTGTTACAGAGTGAACATAGCCATCATTCTTCCCACTCCTCTCTGTCATCTAGATTATTGGATCATGATGTGGAGAGAGTAGTAAGTAGGTTGCTTAAGTCACAGGCACTGGCAAAAATTATGTCCAGCCCACCTCAACAGGTATCGGCTCCAGCCACCTCTATTAATGTTCCTCCTCCGACTACATTTAGTTCAGAGCCGGAGAACATGGATCCGCAGGTAGTAGAACCATCGGCGACGATCATCATCTCTCCTTCTGTTCCAACGTCTGCTCCGATTGCCTTGATTGTACCTTCTATCGAGGGATCTGGGCGCCGAGGCTCTCTCATCAGCTACGAGGGGGGGAGTGGCATCAGACCCTTGTCCGACCCCATTCTCCCCCTTGGAGCTTCAGCGCAGGTGAGCTTGGCTCCAACATCGGCCTCGGAGCCATCACCCTCGACACGGAGAAAGACTCCTGTTTCTTCGGAGCAGGAGCTTTCTCTGCCTAGAGGTCGTGACGCCTTCGAGGTCATGCGGAGTGTACTGTCCCCCAAAACAGCTCTACTGCCAGCTCCATCGGCCCCCTGGTGTCTGTTCCAACCTCTACTCCTCCTCCAGACCCCAAGCATAGGAAACCTATGCCCCAGGACAACCCTATTGGGTGATCCCTCTTCCGAAGCCTCCCCTGATCACTCGGAGGAGCCTCCCCGGAAGAAGAAGTGCAAGAGGAACCACATAGACTTCCCTGAGTCTGTCACTTCAGATACAGACATGGATGAATCGGAAGGGTCCCCAAGGTCTCCCTCTGAAGATGTTTCCTTTTCGGACATCATTGAAATGCTTAGACAGAGGAGAGACTGGACTTCCCTAGCCCCTACTGAGGATGAGTCTGTATACCTGGACGCATTCGGTTCCCAACATTCCACCTCCTGGGTATCTCCTCCTTTCGATCCACTCATGTCTGTAGTGGCTCGAAAGGCTTGGTCAGCTCCAAATTCTGTGGAACCTATTCCGAGGAGACCAAAAAAATTTATTGCAGCACCCCCCCCCCCCCCCCGGACAAGCAATTCCTCTCCAAAGGTGTGCCCGTTGATGCCATGGTGGTAGCAGCAGCCACCAAGAAAGAGTTAGCAGAAACCTCTTCTTCTGTTCATCCGCCGAACAAAGAGTCTCGGAAAATGGACAGATATGGAAAATGCTTCAACGACCTTTTCAATGAGGTCCCTAAATTATCTATGCCATTTTACACGTCTTCAAAGGGATCTCCTGAAAGAGCTTGGAGGTGTACCCTTCAAGATCCTACAGCTGAGGGAGCACCAGACAAAGTAGCTTCTCAGCTTGCGACTCTTAATTCCATAGTCAACTCCTCCATGAGGCTCATTTTCTATGCAGCCGGTGGAGCGAGCAGAGCCGCAGGGACAGGTATGGCTTTCAGGAGACATGCTTGGATGCGGCTGTGTCAGTTTGCGGAACCCTTTCAAGCTTCCTTCACCAATACTACCTTTGATGGCTCCTTTCTCTTTGGGTCTCGGGTGAAAGACACGTTGACCAGGTTTGAGCAGGAAGGCAAGACTCTCTCTGCTGTGGGAGTCCGTTTTTCCACTATTTCCAGACCTTATCCAAAGGGTCAGAAGAGTGGAGAGATGTGGTTCTGAAAATCCCAGGGACCCTTGCCTGACACATGTGGTGATTTTCCCCACAGGGGCAGAGGGGGAAACGGCAATAACAGACCCCACCCTTGTGGCAGAGGGGGACCGCAAAACCAGGTTGACAGAGAAACCTTCTCTGCCAAACCCTTCCAGGATCCCTGAAGGGTTGCCCAACTGCTCACCTCTGGAGGCAGTCGGGGGAAGACTTTCGCTGTACCCAAAAGCCTGGCAAAATATAGCAAGAGACAGATGGGTACTATCCATCATTTCCGGAGGTTACAAAATTCCCTTCCATCAATCCCCCATAGAATCAAAAAACCCCATCCCAGATGTCCCACCCAATCTTAAGGGATCAAGCAGTCACAGAAGTTTCAAGACTGCTAGAAAAAAGAGCCATTCAAGAAGTCCCTGCAGACCAGTTAGGATCCGGAACTTACTCAAGATTCTTTTTAGTACCAAAAAAGACAGGGGACTAGAGACCAATACTGGATCTCAGCAGGTTGAACAAATCTGTACAAAAAGAAAAGTGACACTGCAGTCCATTTTCCCTTTTCTGGGTCAGGACAATTGGATGTGCTCGGTAGATCTTCAGGACGCGTATTACCATATCAAGATCGACATATGCTCCAGGAAATTTCTTCACTTCTGGGTAGGGGCCAGTCATTACCAGTTCAGAGCTCTGCCCTTTGGTCTCACCTCAGCCCCCAGGGTGTTCATGTGTGTGGCAGTAGTCACGGCTCACCTGAGGCGTCAAGGATTCCAAGTGTTTCCCTATCTAGACGACTGGCTCCTGACTGCTACCACCAGGTGTCAACTCTTAGAGGCACGGGATTACACAATCACATCATGCACTCAACTAGGCATTACAGTAAATTTCGAAAAATCTGCCTTGTTGCCCTGTCAGTCTATCACATACATAGGAGCAGAATTAAACACAAAATAAATGTTTGCAAGATTACCACAGGAAAGAGTATCCACTATTCGTCAACAAGTGTTAATTCTAATGCAGAGCAAAAGGGTTCAAGTCAGACATGTCCTCCAAGCTCTAGGCTCCATGGCAGCTGCCATTCTTCTTGTCCTTTACACTTTTCCCCTAATTCCAAGACTCGTACAGAAAGCAAAATCGTTGGGTTGCAAAATGATCCTCATTGCCCCATATTGGCCTTGACAAATATGGTTCCCATTCCTGCACCTCCACCTTCTGGATCAACAGTGGATTTTGGACCCAGTTCCAGATCTTCTGATTCACCAGTCAGGCAGGTTGCACCAATCCCTTCAAACTCTCCAACTCACAGCTTGGTTACCCTACTTCCAACCTTAGCCAGGCTTTCCAACATCTCCCCAGCAGTCCGTGATATTGTTTCCTCACATAAGTCTACTATGAGGAAAACATATGCTAGTAAATGGAAACTGTTTTCTTACTGGACAGAATCTAGAAATTTGGATCCTTTCTCAGCCCCAGTCCATGAAATTCTTGAATTTCTAGCACAGCTTTTTCAGTCTGGTGCGGTTTCCGCTACCATTAGAGTACAACTAGCTGACATTTCAAATTTTCATATCGGTATGTTTAATTTTAGCATAATGTCTCATAAGCTCTGCAAGGCTTTTATGAAAGGAACATCTCTTCTTAGACCCCCAGTTAGAGATCCTCCCCCTTCTTGGGATCTCAATTTAGTTTTAGCCTCCTTAATTTTGCTTCCCTTTGAACCGGCAGCATCATGATCTTTAAAGTTTCTTTCTTGGAAGACACTTTTTCTGGTTGCTATCACTTCAGCTAGACGTGTCTCAGAACTTCAAGCACTATGTGTTCGTCCTCCTTACCTGGTGTTTCACAAGGACAGAGTTTCTCTGAGGACTAATCCGTCCTTTATTCCTAAAGTCTGCTCAGAGAACAATTTAAATCAATCCATAGATCTCCCAGTTTTCTTTCCTAATCACAGCAACAAGGCAGAATACAAGCTCCACCAATTTGATGTACACAGACAATTGTGTTTTTACCTCCATAGAACTAAGGAACTAAGAAAGTCAGACCAGTTATTTCTTTCTTATGCTTTTAACAAACAAGGCCTTCCAGTTTCTAAAGTGACCTTATCCAAATGGTTATCTGATGCTCTTGTCTTTATTTATCAGTTACGAAATAGAGAGATTCCAGCTAAATCAAAAGGTCATTCCACTAGAGCATTAGCCACCTCTGTAGCTTTTCAGTCTAGGTTGCCAATAGACTCAATCTGTGCAGCTGCCACTTGGGCAAACCCCCACACTTTTATCTCTCATTACAAGGTAGATATGGTCTCCCGGAGCAGAGCTTCCTTTGGTTCTACTGTTCTGAAGAGTTTGTTCCAATGAGCCACCCGGGATTTTAGGTTGTAGGGACACTGTCCCAAACAGCAAGAACGAAGGCAAGATGGACAACTTAACATAAAGAAGTTATGTACCTACCATAACGTTCCATGTTAGTTGTCTTCATCTCGCCTTCCTTCTTGCGTCCCTCCCTCCTTCCTAGAGGATTGTGAGGAGTTCCCTTTTGTTTTCACTGGCTTCACATGCCAGGTAATTTATAACTCTTTCCTTGTTTAGGTGTATTGCATAACCAGTTTTTAGGAACTGGTTACTCTACTTATGTCTAGTGTGCACTATAACAAACGAGATCTGGGTAGCTGACGCTGGGCATGCTGGGATAAGGGGTAACCTCGAGCCAGTAAACAGCTCTCGAGCTATAGAAGATGGCCAAGTCGGAGCCAAGGATCGGTTCCGAACCCAAACAGCAAGAAGGAAGGCGAGACGAAGACAACTAACATGGAACGTTATGGTAGGTACATAACTTTTTTTTTTGGTATATTGGCAGGCTAGAAGGTCATTAATTCCCATGCTTGAAATATTTATTATACATGTATGTTGCAAGTATAGTGAGAGCTATACATACCTTTGTATCTACAGGGATAGGACGGACATGTATCCCCCAGATATGTACTCACTAAGACCCTTATAATAGTCTTGTGTACCCTAAATCTGTTAAGTATCTCCTGATTATCAAAATTAAAACAGAGTATTCCCTGCTTATATCTCTGCCTTCTTGGCTGACAAGTGCCGCTGGATGCAAATAGTTTATATTCAGCTAAGACGAGCAACTCAAAGGGAAATAGCAGTGCTAGCAGCAAGTGACAACATCATCATGGATTGCAAAGTAGATAGAAAAGGTCTGATTCCACCTTTTAAAATGAGTCTTCAATTTTGCCAAAAAGTGTGAAATTCTGACTAGGAATCGCAAGTAGGCAGGAGAAGGACTCATTAGCATGTGCTATTTTCAGAAATTTCTCATTCGCATCTCATTATAACTTTATATACTTACACCTATTTGCAGCCTTTACAGGTTAGCATAATGGCTTCTATGAATTACACCTTTGCCTCAAAAGATGTGCTATGAAAAGAAGCTAACTCCTCACAGTAATGGCAACCGCAAAACATTCTTTAATCATATTCATCATCTTAGAGAAAGTGTTTTGGCAACTTTGAGTTACTGGTAGATAATTCAGTGGTTGTTGAACAAAGCAGTGTTGCAAGTACTCTGTAAACAATTGTTTAGCATGTCTAAGACCAAGAGCAGCACAACATATAGACATAGTGATATTAGTATTACAGCCTTCCCCAATATTCAGGTAGAGGCAATTGAAGCAACAGTTAAGGTGAGCTGATATAATGCTACAGCTTGGCCTGACAAATAATAATGGGTATTTTCTAAGAGTCTTCTGAAATGGTGAATTGTCTTATCTTTTTAAGGCTGTCCTGTGTAGTGACTTTGTTCCTGAAATTTTGAAAAAGCTATAGTGATTCCAGTTCCAAAGGGTAACCATTATCTTTCTGCTTCTAATTAATTAATCACGATGTGTGAGTGCGCGCTTATTCAGTTTAGCTCAAGGGACAAGTACTTCCTTAACGTGTGTGTGTGTGTGTGTGTGTGTGTGTGTGTGTGTGTGTGTGCGCATTCTTATTCATGGGCTGATGATTTCCTTACTTGACACGTGTGAATGTGTGTTTTGCTTCTACCACACTGATGAACAAGACTGATCATATGGGGCCATTGTGCTTCATCCACATAAGAACCAATTCAGTTAGACACTGTGGAACCATTTTGCATGTAAGGGAAGACTTTTTCTCAATAGGACTATTGTGCTTTACATCCATTTTTTTCTTCACTGGATCATGAGCTTTACCCTTATCAGGATCAGTTAGTTGCCACGGTCAGGCTGCTTGACAGGACCTTTTGCTTTGTTTTGCTTCATGGTACCATTTGAGAGCCAAAACACTTTCAGGTATATCACTAAAGATTGCAGAATGCAAATTATATATGCCAACTCTGAGATCACACAACAATGAGGAAAAGGGTAAATTTCCCGATCTTCGCTATTCCGTGATCTCCATTCGGAAGCTCCAAGTGGTGAGTAGCTTCCACGGGTGATGTTTCATTGATCTGAATTGAACTAAAGTTGAATTTAGGCAATGTAAAGAATCAGTGTTGTGTGATTTCACTCTTTTCGTCTCCATCCTTTGATTTTCAGTTATGTAAAAATTTGGTAGAGTGAAGTAGACCCGAATAGATGTACATATAAATACACACACACACACACACACACACACACACACACAGTCAGATTGTCAAACGGCTAGTGATTGAGCCCAAATGGTCCATCACCAGCTGATTAAAGGAAGAAAAAATAAAGTAAAACAAAGCCCCCTGCACCTCCCTACCAGTTGTACATACCAGCTCTGAGATTGCACTATAGTAAGGAAAGGGTAAATTCCCTGATCCCCCCATGTACTGTATTCTCACACGTATTTGAAAAGCTGATGTGTGGTCCTGTACTATTTTCTCAAACATATATAAAAAGACGATATATGTGATTAACTGATTTTCAACCAAGCGTGCTGTCTTTGCTCTTGGTCAATGAAAAAAGTTCAGTTAAAGAGATGTATTGTATATGTCTACATCTGTCTGTCTGTCAGTCTATATAAATACACATACATGTGTCTGTTGTGGGTGCTCACTCCTGAATGTCTTAGTGCATATGCTTTCTTCTCCTGTAGCACTTGGTCTCTTCTTTCCTCCATGTTTAGGCTTCGTATAGTGTAATCTCTCTATGAGATCTCTTTGGCTGTTTCTGATGAAGTACAACTTACAGCAGGCATGCAGTATCTGAGTGATACTTTGTCACTGAAGGTGCATGTCCTGAATATTTGATCAAGTTTTGCACTTGCATGTTTACCAAGTTTAGATTTTAGTGTGTTTTTGTTGCATAGTTTTCCTCACTAATTTTTGTTCCCTTCCTTCCAAAGCAAGTTTTCAGATTATGTTAATAATATTCAAGCATTTATAATGAGAGCTGGGAGTCTGTAGCAAAATTAGATTAGTTTGATAAAAGCAGTTGTCTCTGTGTGCATATTTTAAATCGGAACCTGTAATTTGTACTTCCCTGTTAGTGTTATAGGTTTTATGTGTTTGTTAATGGTTAACTTTCTTTTTGCTTATCTTTATTAATTAAAGCATTTCATCTTAAAAATACTGCAAAGTATGTTGGAGTGCATCATTTAGCTTTTGGTGATGTTTTATATTTCCTTTGTCATTCACACTTTTATAGGAGGGCAAAACAAGAGAAAGAAAACCTGTGGAAAGAAAGAGTTAAAAAGGAGGAAGAAGAACGGCAGAAGAGAAATCAAGAGGAACATTTAAGGCAGGAGAAGATAATGGAAGAAAAGCAGAAAGCTGAGGAGGCAGCTGCCGCAAGACAGAGAATAATAGAAGCTCAGCAACAGAAACTTGCCGAGGAGAAGCGCCAGCGGGAGGCCGAGGAGAGACAAAAGCAAGAAGCTGAGCAGAAACTGCAGCAGGAAGAAGAAGAAAGAAAAAAATTGGCTCAGAGCCGCAAAGAAGCAGAAGAAAGACAAAAGCGAGAAAAGGAGGACAGGCAGAAACAAGAAGAAATCCGACGAGAAATGGAAGAACAGCGGCAGCAACAGGAGGAAGAGCGGAAAAGGAAGGACACTGGTGATTCCATCTATCAGAATTTGGAAAAGAGAAATTCCAAAAAACAACTGGATGATAAACTTTTAGTCATGCTGAAACAGAATGAAAAAAATCGTCTTGAAGGTAATTATTTTGTTTGATTCTTTATATAAAAAAAAAAAAAGTCAATGCATCATTGTGCGTACTTGTGTGAGAGGATTTAACACTTTGTGGAAGAAAAGAACTAGGAGGAGCAATGTACAGTAAAATAATTTCAAAAATTACACATTCCATATGCTGATGATTTTCTTTGTGAATAATAATATGCAGAAAGAAAAATCAGTGGTATCCCTCAAAGTGTCAGAAAACACAGTATGCAACCTATATGTCAAAAACAAACCAAGCAGAAATTTCGCAGTGTGGAGGGTGTGAAGTTCACTCCTTGAAATATGTTATGCTAGTTTACTAATAAAATTCAAATTTTGAAGTACGTACTACAAATAAAATAGTAGGTAGTCCACAGTTGAGTTAAAAATGGAATATCCTTTATTGAAACACACAAACAAGCAATCCTAGTGGAGTATAATGAAAAGCATTATATATGTTCATTAATTTATATAGAATTAGGTTATTTTGGAGCAAAGGAGTAGTTACAGAGGGTGGTTCTGTTAAGAGCAATAAAAGCATTAAAATTATTCCTTTAACCAAGTCCCGCTTCCCCCTGAACACCATAGTGTAAACTGAGATTGTGCTACCTTAGAACTGTGAAACTTAAACTTAAAAGCTAGAGACATGTAACTTAAAAGAACAGCTTTATTAACCTATGAATCCAAAGTTTATTAATTAAGAAACTAAGTCACTCACAAAAAGATCTATCACTAAACAGCTATCGGAATAAATAAAGTAACATATAAACTGAAACACTTTTAACAAAGATAGCTTTCTTACCAAATAATTCATTAGGTTTGTGTGTACAAATGTATCATAATGTTAATGGACATGTATATAAATCAACAAGTGGACACCTAAGTAGGCTGAAAACCATAGCTATAATTGCTAAGGTGGAAATAACAGTGAAAAATGTTAGAAATACATGTTAGAAATAAATGGCGATGAATGTTAGAAATAAAGCATTAAAACCCTTGAGATCTGTTTCAGTGCGGCATCCAACTAAGAAAGCACTTAGTTTAAATGAGTAAAAGTATCAGAAAACAGTAACTGTGTTATTTTCATTGTAAAATATTTGATATTTGTTTATAACAATATTAGCATGTATAATATTAGTGTGTAATGTCAGCATTAATCAGTCCCATATCAGACTTTAATAATCTTTTAAACAGTGAGGCAGTTTTCTGAGCTCTAGTCTGCTTTTTATGGAGCAAAAATAATTAAGCCCCAGTTTTCTAAAAGAGTGCAGTTCCAGCTGCCACAGTAGTTCATGTTTTTCTAAAAGATTAGAGATATCTCCTTCCAGTTCCAAAAGGTCCACATGGTCAATAATTTGAAATTTCAAGCCAGTGTGTCTTTTATGAAGCTGCAGGTGCCTGGCCAATGCAATTATTCTTGCATTTAGCTCTAATTAACACCAACAGGACTAGTACCAGTACCATTGCCAGCACCAATGTCAAAGCTCCACATGAGTATAATACTATCGGAGTCACCAGGAAGATTACCACTACAATCCCCCAAGACTCCAGAGGGCAGAAGTAGAGTTTCAACAATCCCCAACCACAGCCAGAGCACCCTCCGGAAGACCAGAGAACCAAGCAATGGACAGGAGTGAGAGAAATGAAATACTTGGAGGAGCCCATCTACACCACAGGACCCAGAACCAGAGGGAGAAACTAGCCACACTATTAATTTACCCTGTTGTGTGGAATCACTCCAAAAAAGGAACGTACTGACATTGAGATTAGTGTGCTTTCAAAGGGATTAAGTTTTGTTCCCAACTGTGGTGTGACACAGCACAGGCACTGGTTGATTTTAAAATCCTATGTCAGAAAATTGAATTTGAAAGTTCTGTACCATGGCAAACCTGATACCACTGAGAAAAAAAACTATTGAAGAAACAATAAAAAGACCCAGTAGTTATTGCTATCCCTTACACCAAACTTTAGCAGCCTTTGAGGTCAGATGTGAAATGGACATCAGGAAAGTGCTGCAAAAACCAGCATGGAGAATGTTCTACAACCTTAACAAAGGTAAGAAAAAAACATTGTTAGCACTAGGCAGAGATAAGTATTGATAGGTTATGAAGGCTGACAAAGGGCGGAGGTATTGTTATTGATACCAGCAGCTATAACCAGAGGATGGAAGAAATGCTGAGTGATACTAACTGTTATGAATCTTTAACTTTAGAAGACATTAAGTCATCATACGACAGCTGGTGCACAGCCTTGGCTGCACTTTATGATGATGGTTTGTTAACAGATAACTTGTTTGACTATCTACAGACACCTTCTCTCCACTTGCCTAAATTCTTTGGAATTCCTAAGCCATATAAAAATAGAGAAAACCCTCCATACAGGCTAGTGGTTGCAAGTGGGAGAGGTCCCTGACCAAAGCTGCTGCCATCTACCTGGATTTTTTGTTACAACCTCTGGCTGAGAAGAACATTTTACACATAAAAGACTTTAACGATTTTTTTAAAGAAAATAAATAAAAACTTTACAATTGATGCTGATAGCATTTTATTAACAGTAGATGTTAAATCATTATATACTGTTCTTCCATGTAATTATTGTATTGAATCCGTGATTGATTCGTACAGGAAAAACAACAGTGGCACACCAGCAAAACATGAAAGACCAGGTAAACATTTAGATATGGTGCTTGGCTGCAGTTTTTTTTAAGTTTAATGGAAATTACTATAAAAAAAGACTAGTGCCGTGGTGGAACAGCAATAGCTTTGTTGCCTCACAGCAAGAGGTTCTCCTGTTTGATTCACGGTTGGAGTGCCTTCTGTGTGGAGTCTTCATGTCCTCCCTGCAGTCGAGTGGCCTTCGAAAGAAATGCGTGAATGGGCGTGCCTTTGCTGAAGATTGGGCGTTGGGCTGGCAACTCGGCACCATAAAAAAAATCTACTGCCAATCATTAGCGAACCGGAGTTCCGCTGTGGCGACCCCTAACTGGGAAAAGCTGAAAAGACAAACAACAACTATAAACAAAAGATTGGTATAGCGATGGGGGCAGCTATTGCCCCTAGCCTAGTCAACATAGCCATAAGCAAATGGGAGGAGAATTATGTTTTTAACAACAGATAATACATGCAACATATCACAGTGTATCTGCACTTTATTGATGACATCTTTATTGTGTAGAAAGGAGACAGTGCTAAATTAGAAGACTTTATCAACTATCTGAATCAAACCACCAGCTTCCTGTATTTCACCTGGTCCCACATCCTCACCTTGGCAGTCTTCTTAGGTATGCAGAGTATTAGACTTGGACCAAGGTAAAATGGACACAGATCTGTACAGAAGATTTATCAGAGTAAACCTCCTGCTACATAAGTCTCCAACCCACCAGGACAAAATATAATGTTAAGTCCCTGGGCTGCAGGTTGGCCAGCATCACCACGAAAATGAAACTCTTCTTTAAAAACCTAAATGATCTTGAAAATGACTTTTTGGCGAGGGGGATATGAAAGCAATATGTTAAGAAGCATTCTGGAACCTGTAATTGAACGAAAAAAGAACAAATTCACCAGCACTTAACAGTCCTCATAGAAGGGTTTAAAGAAACCTATGGACAACAAATCTAAAAACAGTTGTATCTGGACTTTTACTGTTAACTATTATAACATTGTTAATATTTGAGAGAATTGGGCCATAATTACTGAAAGCTCTTATCTAGTTGACATCCTTGGAGAAGCTCCTTCCTTCATGTATAGGAAAGCCAGAAACAGCAGGAGTTGGGTTAAAGGTAAGCCTAGACCATTTAATACATGCACCAATAAGTGTGGAGCCAACTGTGTTTTTGTCAGTACATACAGGAGGGAGACCTGTTTTTCCACCCTTATTTAAAGAAACTTATTAAAAGCAACCCAGGAGGTGACTAATTCAATGCAGGTGGTTTACAGGGCAAGCAGCAGTTACTGTGAAGCATTTCATGTGGGGAAAGCACTCAAAAGACTTAAAAGAAGGATTAGGTGCATGATGCTTTTCAAGGAGTGAACTTCACACCCTCCACACTGTGAAGTTTTTGCTAGGTTTGAAGACTAATGTGGATTACTACCAGTTTGAGTTTTTTTATTTTATATTATTTTTCATGAGATTTCTCAGATGACCTCTGAGCTTGTTCTTCCATATTTCATCTTGCCTTGTGGCCACCACTTTAAGGAGCTGCTCCAAAAATGTATCCCTTCGCTTCGTGGTTACTTTCTGTCCAGACAAGAAAAACCTGTAGTTTCTCTTCCCCTTGTGACAAGAGGAGGTGAAAGTGCCAGACAGACTTTGTCATATTATGCCTAGTTGTATTGTTTTATGACATATGGTCCCCTTTAGCCCTCTTCTGGAGGCCTCCATGCAGTGATATATTGTGGGTACGCGTGTGCTCCCTTACTTTTAGACTGACCTATGCCAACCTCCTCATGAGCTCACAGCTGGTTCTGTCATTGATTTTCACAGAAAGTGATAATTTAGTAGGAAAAACTCTTCTGTGTCCATCAAGGTAGAGCTGCTGGCCATCATCCTTGTATACCTATCCTCCTTCCCCTTCTGATTCTTTTACATCACAATTTACCAGTCAATTTTAGTTGACAACAGTGCAGGCAAGCAAGCGCTTTTCCTCTGTGCCAGTAGGCTGAGTTATGGGTTATCTTTTGAACTGAAACTTAGACTGGTTTATTGTTTATTTCATTTACTTATTTATTGTACTTTGTGCTGACCTCCAGTCTGATAAGGGCTACTTCCATCCACTCCTGTTTTTTTTCCACTCTGAATCCCTCACAAGCCTAGCAGAAAGGAAGTCTCAAAATACCAAGATGAGCTGCCAAGCTTCAGGTTGCCCTGCTGCAAAGGTCCTTCTACAGAATCCTCTATAATTTCTTTCTTGTCTGATTTCTGGTAGTCCTGAGTATCCCTGTAAAGTTACACAAGTGGGAAGGCACCACTTCTTGAGCATCTGGCTGGAGTCACCAAGGAAAAGTGGGATGTTCTATTCCCATGTTGCAGTATTTTTACTGAGGGATTTTCTGCCTCAGGCGACCTGAACGTCATCTCCTATACAAAAGCTTAAGCCTGGTTGCTTTTGGTGCATGGGACATCACACGCAGAGCCATAAACCAGGGGCCTTAAATGTGACAACTGCACGCACAGACCTGGAACTTTTCAGCCGAAGTCAAACATCAGATCAATCATTGTTCCTCCTCTTATCAAGAAGTCTAAAGCTAAGTATCCCGGTGGGGAATTCTTACAATTTATTATCGCTTGAGGTTGGTTTGCTTGTTTGTTCTTAGTTGATGTCTGCTAAGAAGGGTAAATGCTAATGCAGACATCAAATTCTGCATAAGGACACCCATGACTGTTGCATATTCTGTTTAGGCTGGGAACACAACCATACCTTCTGCACCATTTGCCAATCCTTCATCCCTAAAATGCTTAGAAGCCACTTGGCTGCCCTTAATCTAAATTTGGAAAGTCAGAGGCTTAAAAAGTTAGCCCTTAGGATGGATCCAGAGTAGGCCTCCCAGGTGGAACCACCAAGAAAGAAGGCCAAGCTTTCACGGCCTTCTACATCTGCCACTCTGTTGTTGGATGCCCCGCCAATGTAGGGCTTGACAGACATCCGCTAGAGCCATCTACTTCATTGGCTCCCCTTGAGAAAGCCGCTTCTGAAGTATCGGCCGGCATGTCCACGGAGGTTACTCAGATGTCCGTTTCTGCTGAAGTCGATGGGGGTAGCCAGGCTCCACCGAACGCCTGACTGGGATGCAGGAATCTGAATCCTTTTCTTTAGCTCAGATCCTTGAAACTAGGCCTTCTCCCTCTCCCAAAACTACCCCTTTGAAAAGAAAGCAAAAAAGCAAACATTTATCTCTTCCTAAGGGACTACTTGACTGGCAGTCTTTTACACAGCCATTGATGCAGGCCTTCATGGCCCTTAGACCCTCAGATTCCTCACCCTCCACTATCCCAGTGCTTAGCCCAAGACCTGCCTTGGCTACTTCTGTTCTCCCTCCCACTTATCAGGAAGAAGACGTTTTTTCCTCATCATAAGATTGAGTCTATTACATACTCTTCACAAATAGCCTTCCCCTTGGAATACTATCCCCCAGATGAGGAATCCATACAAGAGGACTCTCCTCCAGAAGACATCACTTTTGTGGAGACTATTACTAAAATGAAAGAATATTTCAAATGGGATACTTCCCAAATGACTGAAACTGAAATATATTTTGAGCTGCTGCAAATTGAATCTCCTTCACCATCTGCCAACCCTCCCCAGTTATACCTGCATACCTAGATGCATTTGCATCAGCATCTAAAAATCCTGATTCTTAGCCACCTGCTCCTAAGAGACCTGATCGTTTATATAGGGTCCCTGATGACCACAAATTTCTTGTGAAACCCCCCTTGGTGGACCCTGCAGTGATAGCTGTAGCCCCAGACAAGCAATCAAGACGGATTCCATCCTCGTCCTTTCTTCCTACTGACAAGGGTAGCAAGAATATGGGCAGACTGGGCAAGAAGGTTTATACCTCTAATACCCTAGCCTTCATAGCCATTAATAAACCAAACCCATATTGCTTAAGTATGCCTTGGACTTGGTATCCCAAGCATCTACACTTCTTTCCTCCCTGCCTGACTCTCCCAAAAAGACAGAAGTAGCGTCAAAACTGACCCTGGCATCCCAGGTAGCCAGGCACTCGATTAGATGCTGTTATGATGCAGCAGAGGCCTCTGCTAGATCTGCTGCATCTGTGCTTTGCAGATATTCATGGCTTGGGTTACAACCATTGCCTGAAGATTTCAAATCCAAAATTCTAGATGCCCCACTAGACCACAATGTCCTGTTTGGAAAACAGTCTGCTGAACTGTTTAAGAACCTTCAGGAGAAGACCAAGGAACTACAAGACATTGAGCACCTTCTGATATCTCCTATACCAAAATACTACAGAAACTACCCAGCTAAGACCTCCTATGTCATACGAACCCCCCCTCCACTGCTACTGCTTCTTCTTCCAGGTGTAGGAAAGGAACCAGGAGGCAAACCTCTAACAGACCTACCTCTTCTAAGCCTACCCACAGACAACCCTTTCAAGACAGAAATGGTACCAAAAATGCGTGACTGCCTTGGTCATTATCTCCCCCTGTCATCCTGTCTCTCCCACTGCGTGCCCCTTTGGAGAACAATCACCTCAGGTCGCTGGGTTCTTGCAGTAGTAGGAAAGGGATATTTCCTATCCTGAAAAGAAAGGCCCACACCACGGGGCATTCCATTCCCACCCAAAAAACACTTACACCCTATTCCTCACATTATACAGCATCTGCTGGCTCATGGAACCATAGAGCCTGTACCCTCAGGCCAAGAAGGAAAAGGTTTCTACTCAAGGCTATTCCTAGTACCAAAAAAAGGATGGACCATGGAGGCCAATCATGGATTTGTCTTTTCTAAACCTCTTCCTAAAAGTCCCTTTCTTCAGAATGCTGTCCCTCCAAACCCTCCTTCCACTACTGCCACTCAGTGTTCATGGCCACTCTAGATCTGAAGGAGGCTTACCTCCACATCCCCATACAACCCACACACAGAAAGTACTTACATTTTGCTGGGTCCTGTTCTTACTTTCAATTTACTGCCTTCCCCTTTGGTTTATCCACTGCACCCAGCATCTTCACCAAATGCCTAGCTCCCACCATAGCCTACTGCAGGGCCAAGGGCATTCAGATCTACCCCTACCTATATGACATTCTCATTCTTGCAGAAAAAGGAAACACCCTAAAAAGCCATCTGCAGTTTTCCATGTCTCTACTACAAGGGTTGGGTTTCACCCTCAACCTCCCTAAATCATCCCTTGCACCAGAGCAGGACAAAATCTTCCTGGGATGCAAGATCCGAGCAGACCTGATGAAGGCATTCCTTCATCAGGACAAAGTGCTTTCCCTAACAGAACATTTCCAGGATCTTATCCAGACCCACCAACTATCAGCAAGACAATTCATGTGACTTCTGGGCCTTATGGCAGCCACTGTTCCTATGCTACCACTAGGCAGGAATGCATATGGGGAAGCAACAGTGGTATCTAAAGAATGTGTAGTCCCAACACAGCCACGCTCTAGAGTTCCAGATACCCTTCCTACCCTGCCTAAAGGCAGAGTTAAGGTGATGGATTCAACAAATTCAAATTAACCCAGGCCTTCCCCTTCTACCCCCCCCCACACCAGCTCAACATACATATGCACACAGATGCCTCAGATCTGGGCTGGGGGGCTACCATGAAGGGCCTCAAGGTGCAAGAACATTGGCAGGCAGCTGTCCTGAAAAAACTCTGAAAAACTGATAGTTTTTTTTTTTTTTGCCTGAATCTCCTTGTGTTTTGACTGTGCTTCTCAAACATTTTGGAAATATAGAGTATATTTCAGAGCATTTATTATAACTGTAATTGCCTTAATATTGCTACAACTCAAGTGCTGTAGGTTGCACTGCATCTGAAGTGTTTGTATGTTTTAGCTTCTTTTCTGTATATATAGACTTCTCTGTATATGTAGACTAGCTACTTATTCTGCTGTGTTACTGCCTCTTAAATCGTTTTTCAGTTGTGCACTTGCCTTGCTTCATTTAAAAAAGTTTTAAATCGCTAATTTTGTAGAGTTTTAATTGCATTTACTGTCTAGGACTACACACTCAAGTGTGTTAGCCTTTTCTGTGTTTATTTACTGTATTATTGCATTGTTTAGCCTGTTTCAACAAAAAAAAAATACTATCTTATTTGTTCGTTTCCCACTTTTTCTAGCCAGTCCATATCCCAGGCTTTGCTTGTCTCAGGACTTTTTTTTCTGTGCTCAGAGCTATCCAGACCTTGCATTGGTAGAGGGAAGTCCTGCTGTCTACCAGTGGGACTGGTGAGCATTGTACTGCCTATCTAACGCTAGAGGAGTGGTTTCCAGCTCTGAAATTGTAATTTTATTAGCCTTTTGGGCTGATTTCTATCCCTTTCAACATTCTGGCTTAAAAACGCGTGTGTTTGCACATATTTCACATCGTGCAGCACTGCGAGGCTACAGTTAAACTATTCCAGGTGCCAGAAAGTCTGCTCTTCAAATTTTCCCGTAAAACTAGCTGGTTTCTCAGTAGTAGCACTAAAATATGAACCCCTGTGACTAGCACTTGCTCTAGAACCTGCTGGAAAGCACTAGGAAGCCTGAAACAGATACAAGCACTCGGCTCTCCTTGTCAATAAGGAGAAATTAATCATAGGCACTAAACAGCCTATAATTGCAAAGTACCTTGCAAAGGTAAGGGAAAACAGCTCTTAAACTTTACAAAAAAGCACCTAAACAGGCATGTCCAAGGGTCAGCTTCCAGTGATTTCTCCTGTCCACCTGGTGAATCTGGGCATACTGGGGCAATGCGGCAACTGCCTCATGTACACAGACAATCCTCTCCTCCTACGACCCAACACTACAACCTGCGAGAGATGCACTTACATAACCAAACTGGAAGCAAAGCTCTCTCCAGCCAAGATTGTGCTAGACAGTCAAGAGGAGAAGGTTAACATCTGCATCACACCTCAAGCAACTCATAGCCCTTCAAAACCCACACCATCAACACCCACACATAGCAACACTAAACCCACATATGTGGAGGCCCTTAACATTAACCTGCCCAAGCAACAAGGACCTCCGAAGCTGAAACGCAAACAAACACCAGTCACAACCAAAGTGACGCATAGCTCACAACACCAGTGTGCCACCCAACAACAGCCTCTAAGGCAAGACAATGTACCCAACACTTTAGTCATAGGTGAGACTATAGTCAGGCACACTGATGTCCCACTCACCAGACTGAACAAGGAGAAAATTACAGTCAGCTGCCTGTCGGGTGCCAGGATCCGCCACATAACGCATGCATTCAAGTCACTCCACAATAAGTACAAATACGACTCTGTCATTGTCCATGCTCGAGTGGATGACTTGAGACGTTCCTCCCTGGACTACATGAAAAGAGATATGGAAGAGCTCTTGGGTCATGTGACCCAGGCAGGTATGACCCTAGCCCTGAGTAGCATCCTGCCTTCACCCAGAATGATACCACAGTATAAGGACAAAATGATTGACTTAAACAATTGGCCAAGCTTCTGGTGTCATTCAAAGGGGATCCAGTATTTGTCTGCCTGGGAAGACATGATCGACAAACCACGATGCTTTGCCAGAGATGGTCTGCACCTGTCACCCCTGGGATTCAGGTTACTGGCTAAAGCTCTTGCCACCCCTATAGTGCCTTTTTTAGGCAAGGTTCAAAGGATAAAACCACCACCGTAACAGATAGAAGCAGGCAAAATCTGAAGGTAATGCTACTCAATGCTAGAAGTCTAAACCTCAAAATGCACTCTCTCGAGGCACTCCTAAAAATGGGGAACATCGATATCTGTGCAGTAACTGAGACCTGGTTCAAGGCTCCAGAGAGCACCCCTGCAATACCAGGCTACAATTCTTACCACACTTTTCGGCCACAAAACCAGGACCGAAACACTAAAGGTGGAGGAGTGTCCTTATTCACCAAGGATATTCACACCTCCAGGCTAGTTGCCCAACACAGTGCATCTGAAATTCTCCAGGTGCGACTAACACTAGGTAAGACTGCAATCCAAATTGTAGCTTGCTACAGATCCCCAACCATGCCCCAAGATTCTCACTACACCTTTCTAAACATACTGGAAAATATTAAGATACAACCAAACACCCTAATACTGGGTGATTCCAACTACCCTGCCATTAATTGGGAAAACTACTCGGGTACCAACTCCTTTTCCCAACAGTTCTTGGAATTCATAAATTCCAATGCCCTGGATCAACTAATCCATTGTCCCACCAGGGGCTCCCAATATCCTAGACCTGGTCATTACCAACATGGGAGATAGATGCTCCACACCAGTGGTCACCCCTTCATTGGTCAGGTCTGACCATAAGCAAATCACCCTTGACATCCACATCCCACCCCCACCCCCCAGTAAGGAAACCTCCTTAAAAAACTTCTCCAAAGCGAACTTCAAGCTATTGAAGTCAGAAGTGACAAGCTTCACAACACCCACGCAGACGGGATCTGGAAGTTCGACTGCAGAAT
This sequence comes from Protopterus annectens, assembly GCF_019279795.1. Classification (NCBI taxonomy): domain Eukaryota; kingdom Metazoa; phylum Chordata; order Ceratodontiformes; family Protopteridae; genus Protopterus; species Protopterus annectens. Next base: position 1,233,363,457 of record NC_056729.1, on the reverse strand, counting down.
CCTGCACTAAGGCACTGTACGAGCACATCCACTCGCGCATGAATCGTGCCATCCCAAAGAGAACCAAGATACTCTTCTCCAAAAAAATTAAGCCAATGTGGTGGTCCCCTGCTATAAACAAACTATACAACAGAACCTAAGAATACAACATCCATGGGACCAGATGACATCCCAGGCTGTGTACTACATGAACTACAAAATGAACTAGCACCTCACCCAAGTGTCATGTTTATTCATAGCCTCACCTCAGGCTTCGTGCCCACTGAGTGGTGCACAGCTACAGTTATCCCGCTCCACAAGGGAGGATCCACCTTGGATCCCGGGAACTACTGTCCCATCAGTCTGACAAGCCTGATTTGCAAGCGCATGGAACGCATTATCATGGAACTTATAAACAAAGACATTGGCAACCTTCAAACACTGGACCCCACCCAGTTTGGGTTTGTGAAGGGCAGATCTTGTCTCCTGAATCTGATTGACTTCTTCGAATCAGTCTCCAGAGCTGTGGATGAGAATAAGGCAGTCCACACAGCCTATCTGGACCTCGCCAAGGCCTTTGACACCATCCCCCACTCTGGAATCATAGATAGACTTACTAAGCTGGGCATAAATCCCTACGTCACTCGATGGGTTGCTAGCTGGCTTACTGACAGAACCCAGACAGTAAAAGTAGCCGACTCCAAATCCAGTTCCAGACAAGTGGAGTACCTCAGAGTTCAGTCCTGGGACCACTCTTGTTTGGCATCTACTTCTCTGAAGTACAGGCCAACACTAAGGGACTCTGGCAAACAAAGTTTGCAGATGACTGCAAACTGGGAGCCATTATTGAATCCCCAAATGATGTGGATATTCTACAAAAGGGCCTTACAGAAACAGATGCCTGGTGCCAGAGCCATGGGCTCAAGCTTAATGCCAAGAAATGTATAGTTACCCCCTTTGGAAAAAAGCATGTATCCATGAATTACCACATAGGTGGCAGGACACTAAACATCGAAAGTGTGATGAGAGACTTAGGGACACAGGTGGACTGTGGTCTCACTTTCGATAACCACATTGCCACAACAGTCAGGAAATCCTTCTATGTGGCACACCTCATCACTAAGGGCTTTTCATCCAGAAAAAAGGAGGTCATTATCCCACTGTACTCATCCGTCATTAGACCCATTATAGAGTATAGTGCCCCGTTTGATATGTACCTCACAAGACATCTGCAACAGCTGGAAAGGCCACAGAAATACCTCACTAAAAGAATCACAGGCCTAAAGCAGATGCCATATACTGACCATCTAAAAAAACTCCAGCTATATTCTGTGGCATATCGTCTACTCAGAGGGGATCTCTGCTTAACATACAAGGCCATGTCAAACCCTGAGCTGTTGGACATGCTCCACTTAAAGAAATCCCAATCCCTCAGAGCCACACGCTCCAGGGATCTAAACCTTGTCATCACAAATAACAAAACATGCTGGAGGGATCGGTTCCTGACCCAGAGACTCCCCATACTCTGGAATAGACTGCCCATACATGTCAAGCAGTGCGCCTCATTGGCCCTCTTCAAAAGGAACCTTGATGATTGGATGGGAGATTGGAAATTCACCCCGGGGATCATGTCAGTCACCCTGCTAGACAGGGGCCTGGAGAAATAAATATCCAGGGTATTGTTAAATCTAGGCTTGCATAGGCCTTAGGGCCGATAGCCTAGTACCAACCTATGAACCTATGCATCAACGTAAGGGAGATGACTGCAGTTCATTTAGCTCTGAAAGCCTTTCTTCCCCTCCTACAGCCAGGCCCACTTGAAATCTTCACAGACAACACCACGGTCATGTGGTACATCAACAAACGGGGTGGGGGGACCAAGTCTTACCTCCTCTGGAGATTGGCAATGCAGGTTTGGGACCTAGCCTCACAAAACAACTCATCTCTGCAGATAGTCTACATCCCATCCCAGGACAACCACCAAGCGGATGCACTCAGCAGAACATTCTCTCTGCATCACAAGTGGATGTTGCACAGAGAAGTTTTTCTAGACATTGTCCACCAATGAGGCACACCTCAAATAGATTTGCCTCAACCCAGAACAGACAACTGAGACAATTTTAAGGAAGGACCACTCCCCACTAGCATGGAGGGTGGATGCCTTCACCATCTCTTGGAAAGGATAATTTCTGTATGCCTTTCCTCTCATTCAAATGGTCCTCCTGAAAATCAGGAGGGACATGCCAAAAATCTTGCTGGTGACTCATTTTGGCCAAGGCAGCATTGGTTCCCCCTTCTACGATCCCTCGCCAAGGGCAGTCACTACAAGTTACCCCACAAGGTGGACCTTCTCACACAGCAGAAGGAAAATCTCATCCACCCTCATCTGGAGATGCTGTGTTTAACAGTCTGGGTGATAAATCTTTAATACCCTTCAGACACCACTACTCTGAGGATGTGCTTTCTGTCCTGAGGGAGGCCAGGAAACCTAACACAAGGAGATATTACATTCTAAAATGGGAAATAGTCTGCAAATGGTGTTTCTAAAGACAATAGGGATCCCTTTCAAGTGGATGCCCCCCCCCCCTAGTCTTAGCTTGTGTGTGAGCTTATCAAGGTAGTCCTTTCATACTCTTCAGTGAAAGTGCACCTATCTGCTATTTCTGCCTGGTTACCCTTAGACCCTCCTTTACAGTCCAGGCTAGATGTTAAATTGTTCCTGAAAGGAGTCTTACACATCAGACCACCGAGGAAGCCTATCCCACCTCCTTGGGACCTAAACCTCATCCTGGAAAAACTCACACTGGCTCCATTTCAGCCAGCCAGTTCTGCATCACTACAAATGTGCACATGGAAAACAATCCTGCTAGTAGCTCTCACCTCAACTAGAAGGGTATCGGAGTTACAGGCACCCATGGCATTCCCTGCCTATACTATCTTGCACAAAGACAGGTTGACCCTGCGCACCAACCTTTCCTTCATGCCCAAAGTGGTCAATGAGTTATCATTAAATCAGTCCATTCACCTGCCCACCTTCTTTCCCCTCTCCTACCAATGAAAGTGAGAGAATACTCCATTCCCCAGATGTTCACAGGCAGCTAAGGTTTTACTTAGACAAAACTAAGACCATTAGAAAATCTAATCAACTCTTTGTATCTTTTCATTCCAGAGCCCTGGGCAAGGCAGTCTCTAAACAAACTATCTCCTGTTGGATCAGGAAAACTGTCATCTTCTGCTACTCCTAACATGGCAAGGACTTAATTCATGGGGTCAGAGCACTGTCTACTAGGGCTGTAGCATCCTCCAAGGCCTTCTTCAAGGGCCTAGATAGAGTCTCCATCCTGGAGACAGTCACCTGGTCCAGCATACACACCTTTACCAGACACTACAAATTGGATCATATCTTCAGAGTCAGAGCAAGTTTCGCTAGGGCAATCCTGCAGGAGGTTTCTGGAATCAGCTACCACTACCTGCACCCTTCCTCCTTCCTAAGCTGTGGTACTCTCCCACAGTAAGAATACTGCAACGTGGGAATAGAAGGACATAAAATAGTTGTGTAAAATATTACCATAACCATAGATGTCCTTCTCTTCCATGTTGCAATATTCCTTCCCTCCCACCTATCCCCCTGCATTCCTTTTTTATCTGTCTATGGGGCACCTTGGGGCACCACCTAGACTATGGTCACACTGGGCAGTCAATGGCATTTCACCAGTCTGGAGGACATCAGTGAGTTGTACGTAGTCTACTGTCCACCTGGGCAGTTAGTTCTGAGGTCTGTGGATGCAGATGTCACATTTAAGGCCCCTGGTTTATGGCCTTGTGTGTGACGTCCCACACACCAACAGCAACCAGGCTTAAGCTTTTGTATAGGAGCTGACGTTTGGGTCACCGGAGGAGGAGAATCCCACAGTAAGAATACTGCAACATTGAAGAGAAGGGTATATATGGTTATGGTAAGATTTTGCACAAATATTCTTTGACATCATAGAAACAAAGTGCATACCAGAGTTGCTCAGACCTTCCCAAGCTCTGATGAACCAGTTGGTGTCTGAGAAGCTGCTAGCATACTCTAAAGCAATATTCATCATTAGGGGGAATTAGAGATTTTTTTCTGTTAGAGGAGATAAGGAACATGTAGATCAGAGTAAAAGTGTGTGTGCTATACCTTTAAGGAGTATGCAAGGCTGTACATGCACGTAAAAATTCCAGACATGTGCAACCACTAGTGCCATTTTGAAGGAGCAGCCAGAGAGAGAGCATGCATGATCACAGTTTAGCTTGAATACAGGTTACATAAGTTAGTCAGTAAACCTCTATAGTGATGTGTTTGTATAAAAAAAAGCTGCTTAAACAGAAGCCACAAAGACTTTTCTATTGTGTCCAAGGTAGGAGAGTGACATGGTGTCAGAACCGGAATTGAAGAGAGAAGAATATTTGGAGCCATGAGGTGCACAGATGACAGTGAAGCAAAACTGAGAGAAAAGAGCACAGACAAAGCCAAAAAGAATCAAAAGGTAATGAGAAATAGCACAAACTGTTCATTTGATAGGAAAGACAAAAAAGAGGTATTGCAAGGGCACAAACCACATTATCAGGTAAGCGAAAAGCACAAAAAGTTTAACTAAAGAAAATGTCTAAAATAAAAGTATTTGATGAAGCGATTAACATTTAAGCAAAACAAGCACGTTTAAAGCAAAATTAACATGTTTAAAGCAAAACAAGTGATGTTATGTAGTCCTATCTCACCGTAATTCTTGCTGGATGGGTTTGGCGCCGAAATTCGGCTCCGACTTGGCCGATAATAAAGCTCGAGAGCTTTTACTGGCTCGAGGCTAACCCCTATCCCATGGTGCCTCACGGCAATTCCCCAGATCTCGTCTGCCATGAAAGCTTTGAGGTTGTCTCCTTACTGGCTCGTTGGCTAAGTAATAGACTTATTACTAAATCTTGTCCTTTTCTCAACTTTTCTTTAGTTACATTCTTTATTACCGTTATCTTATTGTGTGACTGTTCTGAGAGTTTTGACCCCTATTTTTCCCCATAGGATTGTACAGCCCATGTAAGTTAGAGGGCCATAGTTGCCCGTTTAAGTTAGAGGGCCTTTCCTCCCTGAAGTGTGTGCCTTAAAAAAAAAAAAAAAATGTTTATAATATACAATAGACTCTCCTTTCTATCTTTCTCTTATTTTTGTTGTTATTGTTACCCTAGTAGTTAGTAGTTTTGTTACCCTAGTAGTTAGTAGTTTAGTTATTATTGTTGCTTTCTTAGCTAGACTATAGTCTTTTCTTTTAGAATGTCTAAATAAAAGGACAGAGAACATAAGGACTATCGCCCTTCAGGTTTAAAAAATGTGATAGATGCTCACAAAAGATGTCTTTGACAGACGGTCACACCAGTTGCGTGTACTTTTTAGGTGAAGCTCATTTGCAAGAGCCCTGTACCTTTTGCCATGCATTTAGTACAAGGGTCTTGAATGAGAGAAAATGCAAACTAATTGATAGAGGTCTTATGACCAGCTCCTTCCAGGAACAGCTGAAACTTGGTCAGGCAGCTCCTACGACTTCGAAACATAAGTCTTCGGCCCCAGTTTCGGAGCCATCGAAAAAGACCAAAGCGTCAGAGCCAAGAAGTTCTGGCTGCGATTCAGCTTCTTCCACATCGGTACAGTCAGTCTCCTAGGTGCCGAGACAAGTTACCTGATGTTGACCCTGTGTCACCTATCTTGAGATCTCCTAATTTGGAGAGGAGGCAATCTCCTTCTGTCTCCACCAGATCCTCCAGGACACTATCAGATGAGGACATCAAGTGGGTGGTGAAGAGGTTGCTTTCAGGTCCAGCTCTGGCAAAGAAATTGGCCCCTCTAGACCCAAAGGCCTCGGAGCCAACCCCTTTACAAACCACTGCTCCTCCTCCGACTGCTTCACTCTTGGAGCCAATCACTTCAGATTCTTTGGTCTTGGATCCGTTGGTTCCAAGTATCCTCCCTGCTTCCTCGGAACCGATTACTCTATCCTCAGTGGCTCAGTCTGGAGCCGAGGGATCTGGGAGCCAATGCTTTCTAGTTGACTCCGAGGGGAACAGTCACTCTGGCTTTTCTTCGGAACTGACCCTCCCTCTCGGTGCCTCGGCTTGACTCAGCTCGGCTCCCACATCGGAGCCTTTTCCCCTGGCTAGGAGCTGACCATCCATCTCCTCGAGCAGAGGTCTTCTTTGAAGCGGGGGGGGGGGCTTTTGAAGCAATAGGGAAGACTTTATCCTCTGCAAAAGCCATACCTTTGGAACCTGTGTTCCACCAGCAGCAGGCAGCAACCTCTTTTCCCCTGCCACCCTCACAACATAGGGAACCAGAGACCCAAACAGCCCCTATTGCAGGTGCCCCATCTTCCGAGACCTCCCCAGATTATCCCACTGGAGAGCTCCCTCGGACGTGACTGTGCAAGAGGAAGCATGTTGACTCACCTGAGTCTGTCACTTCTGACACTGATTTGGAGGAATCAGAAGGGTCCCCTAGATCCCCTTCTGAGGACGTCTCCTTTTCTGACATCCTAGAAATCCTTAGACAGAGGGGTGACTGGAAGACTTCTAACCCTACTGAGGATGAATCAGTGTATCTTGAGGCCTTTGGTTCTCGACCTTCCACCTCCTGGGTGACACCGCCTTATGACCAACTCTTAGGGGTCATATCGCGGAAAGCCTGAACCTTCCCAGACTCAGTGGAACCCGTTCCGAGGAGGCCAAATAAATTCATGATAGCACCTGAAGATAAGTCTTTTCTTACCAAAGGAGTTCCTGTTGATGCTGTGGTGGTAGCAGTGGCCACCAAGGAGGAGTTATCTGAAACATCGTTTAATATCCATCCTCCTAACGAGGAGTCTAGGACAATGGATAGGTATGGAAAGCTTACCTTTTCTTCAGCGGCATTTATTCTAAGATTGCTGAATTACCTTACCCATTTTACTCGTCTTCAGAGGGATCTCCTGAAGGAGTTGGGAGATACCCTTCAGGGTTCAGTAGCTCCAGGATCCATGGAAAATGTTTCTGCACAGCTCTCCACCCTTACGATGATAGCTAACTCCTCCATGAGGCTGATATCGTATGCAGCGGACGGAACGAGTAGGGCAGCCGCAGCAGGAATATCTCTCAGGAGACATTCTTGGATGCGTCTTTGTAATTTCACGGAATCCTTTGTCTTCCTTCACTAATGTCCACTTTGATGGTTCATCTCTTTTTGGACCCCAGGTGAAAGAGACTTTGACCAGGTGCGAGCAGGAAGGGGAAAACCTTATCTGCCATATGAGTCCATTTCTCCCTCCCATCTAGACCCGATCCCAAGGGTAATACGGGAGGGAAAATGTGGTTCCGTAAATCCCAAGAAGGTTTCCCTCAGGCGCAAGGTCAGCCCTCCCCTAGAGGCAGAGGGGGAGGATATAATGGAAGACACTGCCCTCGCGGCAGAGGAGGTCCGCAACACCCAGGAGATAGAGAAACCTTCTATGATCGTCCCTTCCATTGACCTTGAGGAGTTGCCCGACTGTCCATCTCTGGAGGCAGTTGGGGGTCATCTGTTGCTGTACCCAAGCACCTGGTTAAACATTTCGCAAGATCATTGGGTATACACCGTAATATCCAGAGGTTATCGGATTCCCTTTGTTTCCAACCCCCCCCCCCCCCCCCAGCAAACCGGTGTCTACCAGATGTGCCACTCATTCAACTAGACCGTGCAACATCAGAGGTTATCTCGTTGCTGCAAAAAAGTTATCCAAGAAGTCCCCACAGAGCAAATAGGATCCTTAACTTACTCTCGATTCTTTTTAGTTCCAAAAAAGACAAGGGACTGGAGATCAGTTCTAGATCTCAGCAGACTCAACATGTCCGTAAAGAAATCGAAGTTTGAATGATCACTCTGCAGTCGATATTCCCCTTTATCGGGAAAGACAATTGGATGTGCTCACTAGATCTCCAGGATGCGTACTACCACATCAAAATGGACAGGCGCTCCAGGAGACACTTAAAATTCCAGGTGGGAGCCAGTCATTTTCAGTTCTGAACACTGCCCTTTGGTCTCACTATAGCTCCCAGAGTGTTCACCAAATGTATGGCAGTGGTAACGGCTCACCTGAGATGTCAAGGATTCCAGGTGTTTTCCGTACCTAGATGACTGGCTCCTCACTGCTACCGTCAAGCATCAACTCATCAGAACCAGGGATGAGACTATCATTGTGTGCCAGTTTAGGCATCACAGTCAACCTAAAAAAATCAGCCTTCTCTCCTTCGCAGGGCATTGTATTCTTAGGCTCAGAACTAGACACAAACACCATGTCAGCAAGACTAACACCAGAAAGAGTAGTCTTTCTATGCAATCAAGTCAGATCCTTGCTAACAGTCACAAAGTTCAGGCCAGGGTAGTCCTTCAAGTCCTAGGGACTATGGCTTCCTCCATCCTATTAGTTCCTCTAGCCCATCTACACATGAGAATACTTAAGTGGCTGCTATTTGCCCAATGGTCGATGCAGGACCTTCCATTGTCTCATCAGATTTTCATAACAAACACCTGCAAGAAGGATTTGACGTGGTGGTTGCATACAGAACAACTTCTCTTAGGTCGTACACTTGTTCCTACCCAAGAGAAAGCAGTATTGACCACAGACACTTTACAGATAGGGTGGGGGGGCATTATCTGGGAATGATGGTCCAAGGTACTTGGCAGAACCACGAGAACCCCTTGCACATCAATGTTATGGAGATGAGACTGGTGCTATATGCCTTGCAAGCACTTCACAGCTCCATTCCCACCGGGACAATTGCGATCCAGTCAGACAACATGTCTGTCGTGTGGTACAAAAACAAGCAAGGGGGAACCAAATCTTAACTGCTTTGCCGAGAGGCCTTAAAAGTTTGAAAATGGGCGATGGACACTCAACGTTTTCTGGTAGCAACGCACATCCCGGGGAAATCCAATGTGATAGCAGACAAACTCAGCCGAGCAATTCTGATGCCTCACGAGTGGTCCCTGAATGCAGAAGTTGCGAAAGAGATCTTTCACAGATGGGGCCAGCCTTGCTGCGACCTATTCGCCACATACCTGAACACCAAATGCAGCAGCTACTTTGCCCTAATTCCCCATCCGGGGATGTCAGCCAGGGATGCTGTAGTCCACGATTGGCCCCCGGGACTTCTTTATGCCTTCCCACCCTTTTCCCTCATCCCAAAGGTAATACAGAAAGCAAAACAGTTGAGGAGTATCCTGATCCTCATTGCTCCTTACTGGCCTTGACAAGAATGGTTTCCCTTCCTGTGGCCCTATCTTTTGGAGAAACCATTGATTCTGGAACCATCTCCAGACCTCCTGATTCATCAATCAAGGCAGTTCCACCCCACCATCCAAACCCTCAAATTGACAGCATGGCTGCTCCAGTTCCACGAATAGCCAGGTGCGTCTTCCTCTCCCCTTCAGTCAAACACATTCTGATCTCATCCCATAAGCCTTCCACTCTGAAGTTGTACTCCAGCAAATGGAAAAGGTTCTCTATTTGGGTTATAAACCAAGGTTTAGAGCCCTATACAGCTCCTATAGAATCTAGTTTATCCTTCCTTGGGTCAATTTTTCATGAAGGAGCTGCAGCCGCTACAGTCAGAGTTCAGTTAGCTGTCATTTCTGATTTCCATTTTGGCTTCATGGGAAATCCCAATATGTCACACTCTGTGCAAAACCTTTTTGAAGGGAGTTCTCCTTCTCAGGCCTCCGATCAAACAACCATCAGAACCCTGGGACTTAAACTTAGTTCTCACATCATTAATGTCTGCACCCTTTGAGCCCTCTTCTTCATCAGATCTGAAATTATCTTGGAAAATGCTATTCTTAGTAGCCTTAACCTCTGCTAGGAGAGTCTCAAAACTGCAAGCCCTTACTATTTGACCTCCTTACATTATTTTCCACAAGGATAGACACTCAGGACAAAACCCTTCCTTTCTTCCCAGGTATGCTCAGAGCATAATTACAACACTACTATTGAGCTAACAGTGTTTTTTCCAAACCATTATAATAAATCTGAGTACAGATTACACCAATTAGACGTTCACAGAATTCTCAGGTTTTGCATACACAGGACAAAGGAATTCAGAAAATCAGATCAGTTATTCGTTTCCTATTCGGACAAAAATAAGGGCTTGCCTGTTTCTAAGGTTACCCTTTCAAAATGGCTTTCAGGTTGCATTTCCTTTGCTTATCAAACTGCTGGCAAACAATTACCCAACAGAGTAAAAGGCCATTCTACCAGGGCAGTATCAACTTCATGTGCCTTTAGGTCTAGGCACCCAATTGGCACTGTTTGTGCAGCAACTACTTGGGCAAGACCACATACTGTTGTCAATCATTACAAATTGGATTTGGGCTCCCGGGATAGGTCATCCTTTGGGTCCACTGTGCTGAAGAGTCTCTTTGCTCGAACCACCTGGGATAAAGGTGCTAGGGACACTGTCCCATCCAGCAAGAATTACGGCGAGATAGGACTACATAACATAAAGAAGTTATGTACTTACCGTAAAGTTCCATGTTTGTAGTCCATCTCGCCTACATTCTTGCGTCCCTCCCTCCTGCCCCCTTCCTGTTTCTGCAGGATCTGGTGGACAATACTGGTGCTGTCTGACCTGGCTGTAGTTGTTTTCCACCTGCCATGGATAATGTTACATAATTTTTTGTCTGTATGTATACATTTTCTGATAATTTCATAACTGTTAGGTACTTATTGCTTTCTTGCAAACAAGATCTGGGGAATTGCCATGAGGCACCATGGGATAGGGGTTAGCTTCGAGACGGTAAAAGCTCTCGAGCTTTAATATCTGCCGAGTATTCGGCTCCGAACCCATCCAGCAAGAATGTAGGCGAGATGGACTACAAACATGGAATGTTATGGTAAGTACACAACTTTTTTTTTAAGGCAAAGCTGGGCATGTTTAGAGTAAACCAAACACAAGAGAAGTACATTGGGCATGAAAAGGGCTTAAACAAGCAAAATTAATATAATAAGAAAAAAAGGGCACATTAAACAAAAATAAAGCAAGGTGACTGTATGTGTTTTGGCAAAGTTCTGTGTTTGAGAATAACTACGACTTTGTATTGTATCAATGGCATAACTAAAGTTATTTGAAGTATCTCAGTGTGTAAAAGTGCTTACAGTGTGTGCTTATTACTGTGCATGTATTTTGAAGAACGGTTCTTGGAATTCATAAATTCCAACACCCTGGATCAACTAATCCTTGGTCCCACCAGGGGCGCCAATATCATAGACCTTTTCATTACCAACATGGGAAATCGATGCTCCACACCTATGGTCACCCCCTCGTTGGAGCTAATCACCCTTGACATCCACATCCCACCCCCACCCCCAGTAAGGAAACCTCCGTAAAAAAATTCTCCAAAGCCAACTTCATGCTACTCAAATCAGAAGTGACAAACTTCATGACACCCATGCAGACGGGAACTGAAAGATGTTCATCGTGTTACACTGCTGTAGTCATTACACTTGGGTTATCCTGCCGTCGGGCGGTTCCCCAGTCGGCCAGAGTTCCAAAGTCTTGGTCCGGCGTCGGTTGCTGTCGCCTCCTCCCTGACGTCAGTGCGGCAGGGGTATATAAGATGCAGCCGACGCCATTTTCTCCAGTCTTTCTTGCCGCGCGGTGCCCGAAGCAAAAGCAGTTTGCAAGTGCCGGTCGGCCGTCTCCTGAGATTTTCATTCCAAATCCAGAACTGAAGTCTTCTACAAAGCTAAGTACCCTGTTGGGGAAACTTTTTCTTGCCTCAGACCGATGTCAGTAAAAGTTAATAACTGTATTTCTTGTGGGAAGCAAATACCTCATAAGGATTTCCATTCTTATTGTATCCCATGCCTAGGCCCAGACCACGACGTCACTGGTTGTCGGTTTTGTGCTAGGTTTAACAAACGCACTGTTAAACGTCTGTTTGATTTTGCCCAACATTATTTTGGTAGAAAATTCAATGATACCATGCCGTCCGAACTTCCGATGACTGGAATACATAAAAAGCATAGGCATCCGAGGCCCAAAACTGATGACGAAGCCTCTTCTAGGCCAGTCGCCGGTTCTCCGGTTTTCAGCGAGGCGCCTTCACAGCCCCTGATGACCGCTTCTGTAGAACCACAGGCCACCTCTGCCTCCCATGTGGAGATGGCTGGGCCTTCGGACGCACAAGTTATTCAGCCTACCAAAACTAATCCTTCAGAGGGATCCGGAGTAGCTGAGCTTGCCCGCAGCTTCAGAGGGTGTTTTCAGACCTACTCAGTTAAGCATTAAACCCTCTGCTAAGTCTAAACCAGCTTTAAAATCAAAGAAACAAATACAGCATTCTCCAGCACAGGCTTCCATGCCTAAGAAACAAATGTTCAAAATAGCCGAAGACCTAATCACTCTAATCAGGGCGTCCCATCTCCCTCCAGATAAAAGGCCTAGACAGGATGCAGACTATGACTCATCCGACCAGGTGTCCATCTCTTCAAATTCCTCCTCAGACCTAGGATATTCTTTACCCCCTTATGAGGATTCTGATGCTGAGGAGTCAATTCCATCAGCCTCTCCGCCTGAGGACTACTCCTTTGGGGAAACCTTGCATACCACGAGGGAGCATTTCCATTGGGAAGGCCAGGATTACTCAGAATCCAAGAAAAGGCTCAGAGACTTCCTTTTATTACCTCAACACAGACCCCTTGCTATTCCGCCAGTGTTAGATATTGTGGATGATGTGTATACTGAATCCAGCCTAAATCCTGATTCCTTACTTCCAGCCCCAGTTAAACCTGACAGATACTACAGAGTCCCTGACTCTCACAAATTTCTGTACAAAAGCCCTGTTGCTGACCCTGAAACTATTTCTCAGGGACCCAAAGGGGTTAAGGCCTCATCAGCCAAGAATCCAGTTCCCTCTGACAGAGATTCCAGAGCATTAGACAGATGGGGAAATAAAGTATATACGTCTGCAACTTTAGCAATGAGAGCCTTAAATTGCCAGTTTCACATGCTAAAATATCAGCAATTTCTACTGTCTCAGTTGAAACAAAAAATGCTTCCAGATTCAGATCCTCCTACTTTTAAAGAAATGCAGGATTTATTGCATGCATCTGAACAGGTGGGAAAACATACCTTGCAATGTGGTTTTGATTCTTTAGAGGCCTCCTGTAGAGCAGCTGTTACAGGCTCTGTCATTAGAAGACATGCTTGGTTAAAAGAACATATGTTACCAGATCATGTTAAAGCAAAATTATTGGATGCACCTTTGCAGCAGGATGTGTTATTTGGAGTTAAGGCAGAAGTGGTATTAAAGAAAATGGAGGATAAGGCAAAATCTATGTAAACGGTGAAGGATTTCTTACAGGTTCAGCCTCCTAGATTTAGCAGAAATTGGCCAACTAAGAATTGGTCCTTTCCAGTTACAGACAGACCTCAAAGGGGCAGATACAGATGTCCAAGAGGTAGAGGTCAACCACAAGGTCCTTACAGGCCTCGACAATGGGTTGCATCAGGCCAGAAAGAAGGGGAAGACAGGCCCCAACCATATAAAAAGCAGCCCCAATGACTTCCCACTACAACTGCCAAACAACTCTCTCTTGGCAGCCCCCTTGGGAGGAAAACTGGCACTTTTTTATCACAATTGGCATATGATCACCAAAGACAAATGGGTTCTCAACATTGTATCTCAAGGTTACAGGTTCCACTTTCACACTGCCAAGGTTAAAAGGAATGCCAAATCTGCCACCAAATCAATGGGCAGAGGCTCAAAAACAAATTACAGCACTCATGGTTATGAGAGCTATTCAAAAGGTACCACCACAGGAGCAAGGACAAGGATTTTACTCGTGACTCTTTCTGGTTCGCAGGAAGGACAAAGCCTGGAGGCCCATTTTGGATCTTTCTTCTCTAAACACTTACCTGGATGTTCTGAAATTCAAAATGTTGACACTACAGCAGCTTCTTCCCATGCTGGGCAAGAAAGCTTGGCTCGTGACATTGGACCTCAAGGAGGCATACCTGCATGTCCCTATCAGACAAAACTGCAGAAGATACCTCAGATTCATAGCTGGTTTAATGCACTATCAATTCTCTGCACTGCTCTTTGGCTTATCTACTGCACCCAGGGTCTTCACAAAGTGCCTGGCACCAGTAATTGCATTTTGCAGACAGAAAGGAATTCAGATTTATCCGTACCTGGACAACTGCCTGATTCAAGCAGAGAGCAAAGACATTCTTCTAAAGCATCTGGCGTTTGTAAAAAAGTTAAGTTGCCTGGGGTACACAGTAAACGAAAAGAAAATAAAACTAGTGCCCTCACAAGAGATAATATTCCTGGGTGCCAGCTTGAACACAATGGCCCAGATGGCTTATCTCACGCCAGACAAGCAAGGACAACTGACTCAATACTTCAACTGATGGCAACAAAGACCCAACTCCCTGCAAGAAAAATTCTGCATGCCTTGGGTTACATGGCATCTTGCATACTACTAATTCCATATGCCAGACTGCATATGAGGAAACTACAATGGTACCTAAAGAATGTATGGTCTCAACACTGTCAAAGTTTGGAAACAGTTATACCACTAATCCCTTGCCTTCAACAGGAGTTTCAATGGGCTCAAGCTTGTCACCTCAACAAGGGATAGCCTTTTACTCAACCCACAGCCAGGCAAACACTGACAACAGATGCATCGGATTACGCCTGGGGAGCACACATGGCAGGCAACTGTATTCAGGGCAAGTGGCCCGCAGAACAAAGGCATCTTCACATCAATCAAAAAGAGATGCTAGCTGTACAAAATGCACTTATAGCTTTCAAGGACCTGCTGCATCCAGGGCAACTACTACTAAAGACAGACAACACTATGGTTATGTGGTACATAAACAAGCAAGGGGGCACTCACTCCCACCCCCTCTGCAGGCAAGCCATGACCTTGTGGAACACAGCTCTAAAGTATCAAGTTCATCTGCAAGCACAATTCCTGCCAGGAGAGAAAAACACACTGGCAGACGACTTAAGCAGAAACATCACTGATCCCCACAAATGGGAATTGAATCCACAGATATTCAGAATGATAACACAGAAATGGTGGAGCCCGGACATAGATCTGTTTGCATCCCCAATGAACTGCCAGTTACAGAAATTCTGCACAAGGAGTTACCATCCACAAGCATGGAAAGTGGATGCCCTCTCATTCAGCTGGAAAAACCTACAAGTATACGCTTTCCCACCACTACCTCTCCTGCCAAAGGTACTTATAAAAGCCAGGCAAGAAGAGCCAAAGATGATCCTGATTAGACCAGACTGGCCACACCAGCACTGGTACCCAATCTTAAAGAACTTAGTACAAGGACCACCCTGGATTTTGCCTCAAATCCCACATCTGATGACTCAGCACAACAATCAGATACTACACAGCCAGCTAAAGACCTTAAACCTAGCTGCATGGAAGATTCCTTAGTCAAGCAGCCAATGCTGCTCTCCAAAGCTGTTATGGATGTCATTCTGGAGGCCAGAAGGCCTAGTACCAGGAAAGCCTATTCAGATAAATGGAAGAGATTCTGTGCCTGGAACCAAGCTCACAGCCTTGACCCTCATGTTCCAAACATTCCTCAGATACTACAATATTTAACTGAGATGCTGGACAAAGGCCTCTCCTTCTCATCCATCAAGATCCACTCTTCTGCCATCTCTGCTCATTACAACACGGATCCACCAATTTTCTCTAATCCTTTGCTAAGAAAGTACCTCAGAGGGGCTAAAAACATAAGACCGCCCCGTAGAGCGCCTACTCCAACTTGGGACCTCAACTTTGTTTTGGAAAAATTAACTTTACCTCCTTTTGAGCCAGCTAACACAGCAGAATTAAAATATATCTCTTGGATAAATGCTCTGCTCCTGGCAATAACATCAGCACGAAGAGCTTCAGAATTACAGGCACTAATGGCAGTGGAACCTTTCCTCATTTTCCACCAGGACAGGGTGTCTTTAAGAACTAACCCTATGTTTATGCCAAAGGTGGTATCCAGTGTGGCTCTAAACCAAACTATTCATTTGCCAACTTTTTATCCAAAACCACAGAATAAAGGGGAGAGACTACTGCATTCCTTGGACATTCACAGGCAGTTACGCTTCTACTTCGACAAAACCAAAGCTTTCAGGAAATCTGAGCAATTATTGGTAGCATATGCTGCAGGAGCACAGGGAAATGCCATTTCAAAACAGACTATTTCAAAATGGATAGGACATTGTATACGTTTCTGCTATACACACCATGGGAAACCTGTACCTAGCAGCATTAGATCTCACTCCACTAGGGCAACAGCCACTTCAACTGCCTACCTCAGAGGAGTACCTACCAAGGATATTTTGGAAGCAGCAACTTGGAGTTCTGTACATACCTTCACCAAGCATTACCATCTGCCTCTATACTCTAAATCTAGAGCTGGCTTCGCCACTGCAGTGCTGCAGGGCCTTATAGCCACCCCTAATGCCTTATAGAACCAGCCACCCTACCTCAGCTTTGGGATTCTACCCAAGTGTAATGACTGCAGCAGTGTAACACGATGAACATAGTACAGTTTTGTACCTACCATAAATGTAGATGTTCGAGTGTATACACTGCTGCAGTCCAGTTTACCCTTCCTCCTTCCCCTCTTACTTGCTGGTACGTACCTATGTCCTCTACCCTTTACTACCTATGGGGAGTATTTGCTGGTATCTGAAAGTTGTTGTTTTCTTTTCTTATGTACGTTTTATTAGAAATTTGAATTGCCTGCCTATTTGGGGGCACCTGACATCTGGGGCAAGAAAAACTGAAGAAAATGGCGTCGGCTGCATCTTGTATACCCCTGCCGCGCTGACGTCAGGGAGGAGACGACAGCAACCGACGCCGGATCAAGACGTTGGAACTCAGGCCGACTGGGGAACTGCCTGACAGCAGGATAACCCAAGTGTAATGACTGCAGCAGTGTATACACTCGAACATCTACATTTATGGTAGGTACAAAAGTGTACTTTCGACTGCTGAATCCTACACTAAGGCACTGTATGAGCACATCCACTCATACATGAATCGTGCCATCCCCAATAGAACCAAGACGCTCTTCTCCAAAAAAAGTAAGCCAGTCTGGTGGTCCCTTGCCATAAACAAACTTTACAACTAAAGGAAGAAACTGCTGCAGAAAAGAGGAAAATCGCCAAAGATTCCAAAGACAATCACAAGGCATTCTATAGCTATATCAAGAATGCAAATGGCAATGCTCAGGTCTGCTCTGATCTGCAACAGAATGGCATTAAATATACTTATCCCAAGGATATTGCCAGTATCCTGGCAGATCGATTCAGGGCAAATTTCACCCCCCTCTCACCCCCTAAAGGACCCATCTCAATACTAAAAGATTGCCAAATTCCAATAATAACGGCCACACAGGTAAAAAATGCATTCATCAAAGCTAAGATACAGCACCCATGGGACCAGATGACATCCCAGGCTATGTACTACATGAACTACAAAATGAATTGGCACCTCACCTAAGTGTCATGTTTAATCATAGCCTCACCTCAGGCTTTGTGCCCACTGAGTGGCACACAGCTACAGTTATCCCACTCTAAAAGGGGGGATCCACCTTGGATCCCAGGAACTACCGCCCCATCAGTCTGATGAGCCTGATCAGCCTGATCTGCAAGGCCATGGAACTTATTATCATGGAACTTCTAAACAAAGGCATTGGCATCTTTCAAACACTGGACCCCATGCAGTTTGGGTTCGTGAAGGCCCGATCTTGTCTCTTGAACCTGATTGACTTCTTTGAATCAGTCTCCAGAGCCATGGACAAGGGTAAGGTGGTCCAGACAGCCTATTTGGACCTCGCCAAGGCCTTCAACACCATCCCCAACTCTAGAATCATAGATAAACTTACTAAGCTGGGCATTCATCCCTACGTCACTCTATGGGTTGCCAACTGACTTATTGACAAGAACCCACAATGTAAAAGTAGCCAACTCCAAATCCAGCTCCAGACAAGTGGAGTACCTCAGGGATCAGTCCTGGGACCACTCTTGTTTGGCGTGTACTTCTCTGAAGTACAAGCCAACACTAAGGGACTCTGGCTAACAAAGTTCGCAAATTACTGCAAACTGGGAGCCATTATTGAATCCCCAAATGATGTGGATATTCTACAAAAGGGCCTTACAGAAACAGATGCTTGGTGCCAGAGCCATGGGCTCCAGCTCAATGCCAAGAAATGTATAGTTATCCCCTTTGGGAAAAAAACATGTACCCGTGAATTACCACATGTGGTGGTACACTAAAAACCGAAAGTGTGATAAGAGACTTAGGGACACAGGTGGACAGTGGTCTCACCTTCGATAACCACATCACCACAACAGTCAGGAAATCCTTCTGTGGGGCACACCTCATCACTAAGGGCTTTTCATCCAGAAAAAAGGAGGTCATTGTCCCACTGTACTCATCTCTCATTAGACCCATTATAGAATACAATGCCCCATTTGGGATGTACCTTTCAAGACATCTGCAACAACTAGAAAGGCCGGAGAAATACCTCACTAAAAACAATCATAGGCCTAAAGCAGATGGCCTATGCTGACCATCTAAAAAAAAACTCCACCTGTACTCTGTCACATATCGTCTACTCAGGGGCGATCTCTGATTAACATACAAGGCCATGTCAAACCCAGAGTTGGTGGACATGCTACACTTAAAGAAATCTCAATCCCTCCTTGCCACACTCTCCAGGGATCTAAACCTTGTTATCACAATGAACAAAACATGCTGAGGGATAGGTTCCTGATCCAGAGACTCCCCAGACTCTGGAATAGACTGCCCGTATATGTCAAGCAGAGCTCCTCTTTGGCCCTCTTCAAAAGGAACCTCGATGATTGGATGGGAAATTCACACCGGGGATCACGTCAGTCACCCTGCTAGAGAGGGATCCAGGGAAGTAAATACTGTGGGAAGAAATAGCCAGTGAATTGTTATGGCTAGGCTTGTATAGGCCCTAGGGCCGATAGCCAAGTACCAGCCTGTGAACCTGTGTGTGCAAAGTGCAACTATTTCATGAAAGACAGTCAAAGTATAGCCATTTCGAAAAGTTTCTTGTGCTGGGTGTGTCTGTTTGCAAAGTGCCACCATTACAGAGTGCTTCTTGTACTGTAAAGAGTTGCCTAGTAAGGTACCGCCATTTTGGGGACATTTCAGTGTGCTGTATGCAGTTATTCGCAAAGTGCAATTCCTTTGAAAGTTATTGAGTTTTGGGCAACAGATGTTCATAGGTAGGTACTAGGCTGTCGGCCCAAGAGCCTATGTAAGCCTAGCCAACAAGGTTCTCTGGCTTACGCCACCCAAGAAAGTTATTTTCCTGTGCCACTGTCGAGCAGAGACACAGAAGTGATCCTTGGGGTATATTTCCTATTTCCCATCCACTCATCAAGATTTTTCTTGGAGTGCTAATGAAGAACTTTGCTTGACATAGATGGGTAGCCTGTTCTAGAGTATGGGAAGTCTCTGGGACAGGAATCTATCCCTCCAGCATGTCCTGTTTATTGTGGTGACAAGGTTTAGGTCCCTAGAGCGTGTAGCTTGCAGGGATTGGAATTTTATTTTTATTTTATTTTTTATTTACATTTTTTTACCGGGAAATTCCAACTGGGCGCAGGTCCTTTTTTTAGCGGATGCCCGGGGAGAAAAGCTCCACATCATGTACATGATGGAGATACAAAGTTGCAGCAGTAGTAAACTACATTACAGGTTGTTGGCTTTAATACAATAACAAGATATTGATTATCAACAGTATGTACAGTAAATGTTGCAAGCTAAGATAGTTTGTTGTTTGATTTATTTGGATTTTGCAAATAATTGACATGTTTCTTACACTGATAAGGGGTGTTTTCTTGCAAAAGACATTACAAGGGTATTAGGGTGCTCATGAGTTATTCATTCACATTGTAAAGTTATGGAATGCTTCTTAAAATGATGGTAAATGTCTTTAGCATTTTAGCCTTTTCAACGATATTACAAATGTACCAAAGCGCCCAGGAAATTTATTTTGTAAAGTCCACTTATTCGACTGTACTACAAGTTTGTTCATTCACATGATTCCAAAAAGCCCAAAAGGTGTAAGTTCAGAGCACAAAGGCATTGGACAAATACTGGCATTAGTTTCTAGCATATGTGTATGTTTGTGCTTATCTGCAAAACCCTTCGCTGGTATGCGTCAATATGGCAGATGGATTTTGAAAACCCCTACCACTTGTATTTGATCAGAACGTTGCAGTGAATTGGAGAATATCTGAGCAAGAGTACGATATTTTTATGCAAGCAGTTTATACAGATAGAGATGTATGCACCAGGGCATTCATTTTGCTAAACCTATCTGGGTCAGAGGCCATAGAAAGAGAGTGTTAATTTGTGTATGCACCAGCAGTATATGAAGGAGAAGGTGCAGACCGTCACATTTTTATACAAGGTGAATCAGGGGAAGACCCCGAGTGTTTGAAGCACAAGTTCAGAGAAATGTGACTCCCCCTGACGAATATTACATTAGGGAGGCATTTGTCTTGCACGAGAGATCAGAAACCAGAGGAAACATTTGCAGCTTGTATAACTGACTTGAGAAACCGAGCTAAAACTTGTCAGTTTGGTGATTTAAAGGTTGAGCTGATAAAGGACAGGCTTGTGTGTGGTATTAATAGTGCTGCTGTGAGAAAGGTTTTATTTTGTAACAGTGATTTAACATTGAGTAAAGCCACACAGATTTGTTAGATCCATTAGGTGACAATAAAACACAAAAGTTTTCTGGTGAGTGACAAGAGCATGGTTTCATTTGGCTCCAGAGCAAATGTAGATAGATTGCAAAACATGGCAAACAAGAGTAGACCTAAACACCTGGCAGCTACAGGGTTTCCAAAGAAGGCACATGGCTTTCCAGAAAGTTCTAAGAAAGGAGCTTCCACCAGCTCAGTGCAGTGCAAGCATGAATCAGCAAAACCCAAATCTAGCTTTATTGTTAACTGTCGCAATTGTGGTGCGAATCATGAGTCTAAAAGAGAGAAGTCCTTAGCATTTGGTGAGCAATGTCACAAGTGTAAAAAATGGAATAATTTACAAAAGTTTTGCAAGTCAAGTAAGCTTCACACAGTTGTAAAGAAATGTCACACAAAAAAAACAAGTTGATCAAATAGAGCCAAAGCAGTAGGCTTTTTATGTAGATGGTGTATCAGTGCTTGGTGAAAGGGTTGATGTAGTTGACTTATTAACGAGAAGTGAAGTGTTTTGTACTGTCCGGATTAATGGAAAATCCACAGAGCTCAAAGTAGACACTGCTTCAAAGTGTAATGTTATATCAGCAGACACATTGCTAGAGTGAGAACTAACGAACAACTCATTGTAACCAGTAGTACAAGACTTGCTGCTTATGGAGGTGAAGAAATTCAAACCGAAGGTTCAGTAATGCTTTCTTGTTTTTAGCTGAGAATAGTTACAGCTTCTTGTTCTGTGTAGTCCAGTGCAATCTTTATTGGATTTCAAAGATAGTTTTAAGAATGAATCTGCTTTCTTTTGCTAAATAAGTTCATCACATAAGTGCATTTCCCAATTCTAATTTTTCAGAAGCCATTTTCTTACAGTATGCTGATGTTTTAGTGACAAGTTAGGCAAACTTCCAGTTGTGTATTCCATGAAGTTAGACCCAGAGGTCATGCCAGTAGTCAGACCATGCAAGAAGAGTTCCGATAGCTATGCAAGATAAAGTTAGGGCTCATTTGGATACAATGGTGCAGCAAGGTGTGATTTATCCAGTCACAGAACCAACGGAATGGGTGTCGTCCGCTCATAAGAGGCTGAGACGAAATCAGAATATACATTGACCCAAGAGATCTGAACAAAGCATCAGAGATCTTATCCAATGCGCACAGTCGAAGTTGCAGCACTAACTACCGAATGCCACGGTATTTTCTGTTTTGGATGCAAAGAGTTCATTTTGGCAAGTGATGCTGGATCGCAAATTCTCCTTTCTAACTACTTTTAGTACTCCGTTTGGCAGATACAGATTCCAAAGGATGCCATTTGGAATAAATTTTGCAAGTGAAGTCTTTCAGAGTGCTATGAGGCAAATGTTTTCAGGTTATCCTTGTGCCATAATAGTAGATGAGCTATTGGATGGAAGCAATAGTGAAGAAGAGCATGGCAGAAACCTCAAGAAAGTTCTGGACTGAACACGTGAAGTAAACTTGAAGCTCAGTCCTCTGTAGTGCACATTCAGACTTCCAGAAGGCACATATGTAGGACACTTGTTTACGAGTACAGGCTTGAGACCAGACCTGACCAAGCAAACAGGTATTCTTGAGATGTTGGCACCAGGTAATGTACAAGCTTTACAGCATTTCCTAAGCATGGTCAACTATTTAGGCAATTTTATACCAGACTTCAGTGAGTTGACAGCACCTTTAAGAGAACTCACATGCAAAAATGGTGCATGGTCATGGCTGGAACAGCACCAGAAGGCATTTGAAAACCTCAAGCAGAAAATTACCACCCCACCTACGTTAAAATATTATGATGTGAATAAACCAGTTACTATTTCCTGCGATGCTTCATCTAGAACACTAACCCAAACGGAGATGCAGTATGCTCAAACTGAGAAGGAGCTTTTGGCAATAGTATTTGCATGTTCCAAGTTTCATGATTGTATTTATGGTCGAGCTATTCAGATTGAAACTGACCACCAAGCTCTAGTTAGTGTTCTGAGGAAGCCCATGCATTCCGTTCCAGCAAGATTACAAAGAATAATGCTCAAATTGCAAAAGTACAATTTCAAAATGGTCTACAGAAAAGGCAGATTGCTCTATCTGGCTGATACTTTATCCAAATTGCCCAGATGTACAACAGAACAGCTTGACGCAGAGAATTTTGAATTTGATGTGATGTCAGTGTGTAATTTTTTCACCACTAGACTTGAGTTGAGATCACACTCAGAGTGATCGATTTTACATAATCTCAATCACTATATTAATGTTGGAGGCTGTCAAAGCAATCTAGTATACCACCTAAAGTGTAAATGTGTTTTCCTTGCAGGGATGAATTGTTGATGGAAGATGGCATTATTTTCAAAGGTCCTAAAATTATTGTTCCTGCTCCCTTACAACAAGAATATATCCATATTTTGCATTATGATCACCCAGGGTCCACATCCACTAAGAGAAGAGCTCGAGAATTGGTATTTTGGCATTCATTACTGTAAGACATTGATAAAGTACTTCTTGTTCAGTATGCAGTAGTACTAGACCGCATTTGCAAAGAGAACCACTTCAGCTAAGTCCAGTTCCTGAACTAGCTTGGTCTACTGTAGCAACTAATGTCTTTGAGTGGAACAATCAACACTTAGTTTTGATAGACTTTTATTCAAATTGGTTTGAGATTGATCTTCTACCTAACCTAACATCCACTGCTGCTATTACTAAGTTGAAATGTCATTTCTCAGTGCGTGGTAGTCCACACAAACTTTTTTCTGACACTGGTACTCAATTCACTAGCCAGTTTCAGAAATTTGCAAAAGAATGGGACTTTGTACATGTCACTAGTAGTCATGAATATCCTCAGTCCAATGATCTAGCTGAACATGCAGTGCAGAGTGTAAAGCAATTACTTGAAAGGTCAAAGTATGACAATACTGATGTGTTCTTGAATTTGCTTAATCTCAGAAACATACCCCGTGACTATATTCTTGGCTCACCTGCTCAAAGACTACTTTCCAGGCAAAGTAGAACTACACTACCTATTTCTTCCAGTTTGTTGCAGCCTAAACCTAAGAGCAAAAAACCATCAAGGCTCAGTAGTTTAAGAAGTGTAATATCCAGAAGTGTAGTTACGACAGATCAAGCATATGACTTCGTCCGTTGAAGGAAGGAGAGACGGTATGAATTCAGACAACAAAAGGTTTTGATTGAATAGGACAGAGTACTGGCATCTGTGCCGAGTTGAGATCCTAATTGATAGACGCCAAGGGTATGGAGTATAGGAGGAACCATAGACATCTTCCTGTACCAGAATCATCATCTTTATTGCAATGGCAACATTGTTTCTGTGAAGCAGACTCTAAATTTAAGAGTTTCCAGACTAGAATGTTTCCAAAATTATGATTCCATTCCAGAAAATGATTTGAACTTTCCACAGGTCAACCATTTTGCAGAAACTGTTCCAGTTGCTAAATCTAATTCCCAGTATTACGTCACACGATATGGACGAATATCTAAGCCTAGTGTGAAATATGCAGCAGCGTGGACTTGATTGTATATGCATGTGTGTTTAGTATTATGTAATGCATGACTAAGGATTACCTGTGATTTCTGTATGCCAAATAGTCTCATAACATTTGTATGATCTATTTCTCAAAGTGGGAGGATATAGAATTGAGTACAAGTGTGTGCTATATATTTAAGGAGCATGCGAGGCTGTACTTGCTCGTATAAATTCCAGATGCATACAACCTTTAGTGACATTTTGAAGGAGCAGCCAGAGAGGGAGCATGCATGATCGCAGTTGTTAGTTTGTATATAAGTTACTCAAGTTAAAGTCAGTAAGCCTCTATAGTGATGTGTTTGTATAAAATAAAGCTGCTTAAACAGAACCCACGAAGACTCTTCTATTGTGTCCAAGGTAGGAGAGCGACAGAACATTTTTTTTGTCTGTTCTAAAGATATGTGGGTAGGAAAGTGAGTCATTCCCAGTTATAATTAAATTACTTCACTCTTCACACCAGTTAAGCGAGGATATTTTTTTTGTTCAGGTTTAAAGCCCTTATGTTGCTGCTTCTGGAGTGGTTGTGGGCAACATCAGTAGACATGAGGGGTACTTCGCACATTAACATGTTTGAGTTTGATGAAAAATACTTGCACTTTGCTTTGGGTGGACATCATTTTCTGTATGATGTCCTATGTGAAAATACTTGCTCCTTGTTATACGTGGGCAGCAATCCCGTACAGTGTGCTACTGTTTAGCTTGTTTATTCACTTGCAGGGCCTTTAGTAAGGTTGCTTGTTGCAGCCCTCCATCAGTGCTGTACTAGCTAGATGAGTGGTTCTTTACGACTCCTCCTTAGGGGTCACTGATCATGGTATAGCTTGGGTTGCAGTAACTTTGAGTCATCATCTGGTGAGAAAATGTTATACGTATAATCCTAAACATGGTGTAGGACCACTTGCTTTCCTTTGAAGAGTGCTCAGGAAGTTATCCTTTAGGTTAATTTCATAAACATAGGCCCTAGTCACTGACTCATCTTCATAGTACTGTCCAAGTTGGAGTAGCAACAGGTTCTTAGGATTTCTGCTACAAAGGACCAAAGTCTGCCCATACTAGTAGTAGAACTTTGTACCCTTACTCAACCTGGACAGGTGGATGCCCTACTTTCTTAATGTCAGCACATCAGTGGTGTAAGAAAGATGTCCTGCTGCACCATCTTTAGATGTCCTTCTGTATCACTGTTGCAGTATACTTCACTATAGGGGGATCTGCTGCCAAGGATAGCCCAACTTCTGGCCAGTATGCCAAAGCCAGATCTTGTGTACACCGTATGTCACATGTATTGCTCCCTGCACAGGATGTAAGGCATAAAGGTACATACAAATGCAGTTACGCAGAACTTCTTTTCCGCTAGTCCGAAAGCCATCATTGCTAGTCGGTCTTAACCCCCCTTTGCTGCGCAGTCAAGTGCTTGCCTCATTTTTACTGTTGGTCTTGTTTTTCTTTGGTTACCTAGAGTTGATGTCATCCAAGAAGGGAAAATGTCAGTCATGTGGGAGGCAGATTCCCCACAAGTATTGTCACGAACAGCGTCTCTTTTGTGTGGGTGCTTCCTATGACCATACCTCCTGAAGTATTTGTAAGGTGTTTGTCCTTAAGACTCTTAGAAGCCTGTTGTCTTCCCTGGCCATCTATATTGAGAACCAGAGGCTTAAACAGCCCAGGGTAGTATGGTGGATTTGATTAACTTTGAGGTACTCCCGCTAAGCAAGACGAAAGTCAAGAAATCTCAACAGGATTCTTTAGCTGTCCAGCCTGCAGCAGGCATCTCTGAAGAAGTGAGTGATAGCTCTGTAGGCTGCCTGGTGCCAACTTTGAATTCCTCTGCAGTGACCCTGTTGGAGGCCATTGTGGATCCATCTGAGGCTTTGCAAGAGTGTGCTGTGGACGTCAAGGGGGAACTGTGGTTGATTATCTCAAAGTACCCTGGAGGGATTCCACAAATTCTGGACAGGGAAGAGGTTCCAAGTATTCTTACTGAATCCTGTCAGGGTTTGGAACCTCTGGTGCTTGTTAGGGCTGACATCCCTACCAAGCAAAAACAGACGACTAAACATTCTTCTTTGTTTACCAAGGACCTTCAAAGGGAATAGCAGAAGTTTTCTCAGGGCCTAGTTAAAGGACCACTAAGTGCTTCTGCACATATTTCCTCATTCCTAACATGTGTTTCTTCCCTATCTTTTGATACTACCACTCTAAGTCATCCCCACTGCTACATAAATCCTCATTTTAACAGTTTCTCTCACCCCCATATCTGCAGCTCCAGTTTTGTGAGCCTTCTTCCAGTTTCTAATATTCTCGCAGTGATCTTTCAGTATAAAGGCTGTGGAAGAGTTTGGTAATAATGTTCTTTGTTTTGTTTTTCTTTTCCTGTGTTGCGGAAGAACTGCCCAAAGCGGCAGTCCTTTTGCCCTGGAAACACCCCATTTGATTATGAATGCAGCAGAGCCAGGATGTTGTACAACTGGGTGAGCTACTGTATCTCCTTTCCAGTTGCTGGAAGAATCTGTTTTATTGATGGATAGTCCATGTTGTTGTACCTGCAGATCGTTTTTACAGTGTCCAGAAATTGTTTTACTTTTATTAAATTCAGGTATATTGCAATCAAATTACTAAAATGAGCTGTGTTCTGTTAGTAAGCTGTCTTTTTTTTTCCCACCAGAATAGTGTGCATTTTGTTTAATATTCTGTAATGTCATTACTTTAAAAAGTAACTGTAAGAGATTGCATTATGGAACATAAAAAAATGAATGGAGGGCTGGTATTGTTTTTGACTGTGTTCAAGGTTTTTGAATGTTTGTAATACTGCAAAGTAATGCCCCCTGCTCTACAGCAGATCTTCAATCAGAATCGCAGCATTCTTCCTTCTCTTTTTTTGTGAGATTTCCACCTGATGTATTTATCTCAGAAAAGATCCCAGTGTAGCTATAATGCTTTGAGGCTCATTAGTAGCCTTTTTACAACTGCGATGCCATCAGACTTTCACATACTGAGTCTGTTCCCTTTTCTTAGAGGTATGGTGATTTCAGAGTTGAGTAAGTTGTGTTTTGTTGTACTCGCATCCTTTTTTGGTGTTGTGTACAGGTATGTAAAATTGCAGTTAGAAATAATGCTGTTTAGTGTTTTTTTTTGGGGGGGGGGTCATGATTTGGTAAGATATGACAATGTTTAGAAATTCTTAAGGTTGGAGCATGGTGAATACAGAGTGAAGTAAGCATAGTTTTAAAATTGGTTTTAGTTAGGATAAATTTTGAGTTGGTGGGATAATAATGTGAAAGGGGTAAGTGCTGCCAAGTACATAGTGTACTCATTTATAACTGGTTTGGATGTTAAATGCAGTGTTTATAGAAGTCATAACTAGATTTCTAAACTAGGTAGTGGTTTTATTTGGTAACTTTAAATCTTCCATTTTGTGTTTCAAGACTGCTTGGAAGGACTCATGTTTATTATATTAATGACAACTGAGTTAGGTGGTGAGAATTAAAGTACACCTACTAAATGTACTTACCAAGCAGCAATACACAACAAATGGGGCACTGTCACTTTTTTTAAAGTGACAATCCCAGCTTTCAAAATTCATTCTGAACTGTAGTTTATTGGGCCATAGTAATGTGCTTATTAGCCATCACCACTCCTCTCCACCCCTGTATCAACGTACTCTTAAATGAGTGCTCATTATCCTGCTCCTGTTATGTTTATATTCCCTTCTGGAAGCCCATAGCAGTTTGCATTTTGTTCCAAGTGGTCTCCTTAGATCCTAGCTGAAATTCTTAAATGCAGCAAGCCCTGAAGAAACATTATTTATATATATATATATATATATATATATATATATATATATATATATATTAAATGTGTGTGCGTGTAGAGTATAAATTGTTTTTTTAATATTTTTTAATTACAGTTTATAGGGAAAAAAAGGATTGCTTAATCATTACTTGTACTTGCAAGAAAAGAAATGTGATTTCAGAGCTTACTACATTTATAAAATGCCAGAAATACTGTGTGTGTGTGTGTGTGTGTGTGTGTGTGTGTGTGTGTGTGTGTGTGTGTGTGTGTGTGTGGCAGAGGTTCATGACTGTAATCACCAACTGCTCATTAAAGAAATGTTTAGCTGATGATCAGATTCCTCCTTCATTGTTGAAGAGAAAAAAAAAGCTCAAAATATCCATAATTAATTCATTCTCTGATCATATGCTTTATCCTAATTGGAGTTAGACTGTAACCCTGATTAGGATAAAGCAGGTATTGGGTAAAAATGATCTACCCAGGGTACATAACTGCTTAAAATTGCCTTTTCCTGCTCACCTGCCATTTGCAAGAATACCGTGGTTCCATCTTTTAACGAGGTAAAAGTCTGTACTGTGTTTTGCAGTTCCGCGTTTAGTTTTGTATTTGCAGTAAAAACCCTTGATTTTCGAAGTGTGGAACACATGATGTCCTTCTGTTCCCATTTTGCGGTATTCATACTATGGGATTTTCAGCCCTCAGGCGACCCGACATCGGCTCCTATACAAAAGCTTAAGCCTGGCTGCCGTAGGTGTGTGGGATGTCATAAGTAGGGCCATAAACCATGGAGTATATAAATGTGTTATCGGCAGCCACAGACCTTGGAACATTTCAGCTGCAGACGATTACTTCGACAGCTCGCTTCTGCATCCGAAGACTTCTAAAAGATAAGTACCCTGTTGGGGTTTGCCTTTTTTCGTACTTTCTTAAGCTTTAGCTTGGTTGCTGTAGTTTTTCTTTAGCCGATGTCAGAGAAAGAGAGTAAATCCAGTTGCTGGCACCAGATTCCACACAGACTCCCATGACCACTGTGTCTTTTGCTTAGGTAAAGAGCTTGACCACAAGGCCTGCTCTATTTGCCAATCCTTCATACCCAAGACCTCATGCAGCCGTCTGTTTGCGTTAAATTTCTTTGTAGAAAACCAAAGGCTTAAACACCTCACACTTAGGACGGATCCCAAGTTGGCTGCCCAAGCTGAACAACCAATGAAGAAGGCCAAGGTTTGCAGGCCTTCTCCAGATGCTGCTCCACCTTTGGATGTCCCACCGACTACCTTCTAGGGGCCGAGGGACATCTGATTACTGCTACGGTTCCAATGGCTCCTTTGGAAGAGGCAGTGTCAGGACCCACGGAAAGCATGTCAGCGGAGTTGATTTAGACATCAATCATAACCGATGTCGAGGGGGAGCCATCGCTGGACTGGCCAACCGAGACCTCTCCTACCCCAGAGCAGGCCTCTGTTTCCTTGCCCTCCCAGATGCACATTCCTTCTAAAAGGAAGCAAGAAAACCAGATACTTGAGCCCGATGCCTCCGGTAGCCCCAGACTAGGAGTCCTTCACTTCCTCCTTGATACAGGCCTATATTGCATTTAGGCCTACAGGCCCTACTCCCACTAGCATACCTGTACGGAGTCCTAGGCTGGCTTCTGCCTCCTCCCTACCTTTAGCTTCTATTCAGCAAACACTTACTCAGGAAGACCCAGACCAGTCTTACTCCTCCTCTGAGGAATCTGTCTCCTGTGTTTCACAGATTGCCTCTCCCATAGACTATTACTCACCTGAAGAGGACTCTATTGAAGGGGACTCCCCACCTGAGGACTTATCATTTGGAGAGACTATCTCAAAAATGAAAGAGTATTTCAAGTGGGATACTTCTGTAGTCTCTGAAACCCAGAATAGATACTTTGAGCTTCTACAGCTTGAGTTCCCTACACCTTTAGCCATCCCTCCTGTACTCCCAGCTTTCCTGGATGCCTTCACCTCTGTTTCCAAGAACCCAGACTCTCAACTTCCTGCCCCTAAGAGGCCGGATAGGTTTTACAAAGTCCCTGATGACTACAAGTTCCTAATAAAACCACCTTTGGCTGACCCAGCAGTTATTGCAGTATCACCAGACAGGCAGTCTAGGCAATTTCCTTCTGCTTCCCTACTGCCATCTGATAAAGACAGCAAAACCATGGACAGGATGGTGAAAAAGGTATACACCTCTACTCTAGCTTTCAGGCCTATAAACTACCAAACCCACATGGTGAAGTATGCACTAGACCTAGTCTCTCAGGCCTCCACCTTGTTGGCTACCACCCCAGACTGTCCAGCCAAATCTGACATTTCCTCCAAGTTGTCATTGGCCACCCAAGTGGCTAGACACTCTATCCATTGCAGCTATGATGTT
Source organism: Protopterus annectens (assembly GCF_019279795.1). Taxonomy (NCBI): domain Eukaryota; kingdom Metazoa; phylum Chordata; order Ceratodontiformes; family Protopteridae; genus Protopterus; species Protopterus annectens. Next base: position 1,233,332,954 of record NC_056729.1, on the reverse strand, counting down.
ACAGAAGCAGTGGCAAGATCTGCTGCCACTACATCCAACTTGCACAGATACTCCTGCCTCAGACTACAACCTCTGACAGATGATTTGAAAGCCAAGATCGTGGATGCTCCTCCAGATAACCTTCTATTTGGCAAGAATGCTGCAGAACTTTTTAAGAATTTAGAAGAAAAAAGCAAGGAACTGCAGTACGTTAAGCACTTGCTGGTGTCCCCAGTGCCCAGATATTACAGAAACTACCCACCCAAAACCTCCTTTTTTAGAAGGGCTACTTCTACATCTCACCCCTCTACTGCCAGACCATGTTAGGGGATCTCTGCGACAACCTTATCCCAGACCCCCTCAGCAACAACCCCCCAACAAAAAGCCCTTTCCAGATAGAGGAGGACCCTCCTCTGTGTGACTGCCTTGCCCAAGTGCCCCTGTCTGCCCGCCTTACCCAATGACTCCATTTTTGGAAAACCATCACTACTGATCAGTGGGTTCTTTCCATCATCCAAAAAGGATACTTTATTTTCTGGAAAGAAAAACCTACACCAATAAGAATTCCCCCCCCCCCCCCAAAAAATCAGCTCCCTCTACTTCCTCCCATCCTGCAGGAACTAGTCTCCCAATGAACCATAGAACCAGTTCCTTCAGGTCAGGAGGGAAAAGGTTCTACTCCCATATCGTCTTAGTTCCAGAAAAGGATGGCCTCTGGAGACCTGTCCTGGACCTCTCAAACCTAAAGCTGTTCCTACAGGTCCCCTCCTTCAAAATGCTCTCCCTTCAAACTCTTTTACCCCTCATTCAACCTCAGGCTTTCAGGGTTACCCTAGATCTAAAGGATGCATACCTGCACATCCCAGTCAAACCCTCCTATAGGAGGTTCCTACGCTTCTCTGGGCCCTCCTCTCATTTTCAATTTACTGCATTGCCTTTTGGGGTGTCTATGGCACCCAGAGTTTTTACCAAGTGCTTGGCCCCAGCCATCGCCCACTGCAGAACCAAGGGAATACAAATCTACCCTTACTTGGACGACATTCTCATTTTGGCAGAGTCACAGTCCACCCTTCGGAAAAATCTCCAATTTACCATGTCCCTTCCAAACAACCTGGGTTTCACACTTTACCTCCAAAAATCCTCTCTCCTCTCACAACAGGACAAGGTTTTCTTAGGGTGCAGAATCAAAACAGATCTAATGAGATCCTTCTTGCCACCAGACAAGGTTCAATCCCTCTCCTCCCACTTTCTCTATCTGTTGACAGAATCACATCTAACTGCAAGACAGTTTCTACAAACTGTAGGTCTCATGGCTGCCACCATCCCCATGCTCTCACTAGCAAGGGCGCACATGAGAAAATTCCAATGGTACTTAGACTGTTTGGTCCCAGAGCCAACCTCTAGACAAACTCATCCGCCTTCTGCCCTGCCTAAAATTAGAGCTGAAGTGGTGGATTCAGCAGGTTTCCAACAACCAGGGAATTCATCTTCAACTTCCTACCACTTCCCAGTCTATGCACACAGATGCATCAGACCTAGGATGGGGAGCCAACCCTGCAGGGCTACAAGGTTCAACAGTGCTGGTCTCCTGCCCTGCAGAAACAGCACATCAATGTCAGGGCGATGACAGCCGTCATCCTAAAACTAAAAGTTTTCCTTTCCATGCTGCAACCAGGAATACTCCACATTGTGACAGACAACACGACTGTCATTTGGTACCTAAACATGCAAGGAGGGACAAAGGCATACCGGTTATGTCTGATAACCCTGCTAATCTGGGAAATAGCAGCAAAACACAACCTCTTTCTGAAAGCTTCATACATCCCCTCTCAGGAAAACAATCAAGCAGACTTGCTCAACAGAAACACTTCTCTACAACACGAATGGATATTGCACAGGAACACTTTTCTACACATAGTCCACCAGTGGGGCACACCACAACTGGATCTGTTTGCCTCCTCCCAGAACAGGCAATTGAACAAATTTTGCAGCAGGACTCGCTCACCACTAGCTTGGAGAGTGGATGCCTTCAGTTTTTCATGGCAGGGAATGTACCTGTATGCCTTCCTGCCCTTCCTGCTAATTCAAAGAGTCCTTCTAAAAGTCAAGAAGGAACAAGCAAACATCTTGCTTACGACTCCCTATTGACCAAGGCAACACTGGTTCCCCCTTCAGTTTTCACTAGGCAAGGGCAGTCACCACAAGTTACCCCACCAGGTGGACCTGCTAACTCCGCAACAGGGATCCCTCCTGCACCCACAGCTGTCTTTACTACAACTAACTCTGTGAGTGATCAACTTTTGATCCCTTTTATATAACACTACTCGGTAGACGTGCTCTCTGTCCTGAGAGGGGCCAGGAAACCAACAACTAGAAAACACTACTTGTCTAAATGGCAGAGATTCTCCAAATGGTGTTCTCTGATTAACAAGGACCCATTTCTAGCAGATCCTCCCCTGGTCATGAACTATACCTGTGGACTCAAGGAAGGATTACTCTTCTGTCAAAGTCAATCTCTTAGCCATTTCTGCATACTTGCCTTTACAGCCGCCTGTTCTCTCCAGAATGGATGTAAAATTTTCCTGAGAGGGGTCTTACACATCAGACCACCAAGAAAGCCCATTCCTCTTCCCTGGGATCTCAACTTCGTGCTAGAAAAGCTTACCCATCCCCTTTTGAGCCAGCCAGCACAGCACATCTTCAAATGTGCACATGGAAAACCATCCTTTTAGTGGCCGTTGCCTTTGCTAGAAGTGTGTCTGAATTACAGGCCCTGATGGCTTGCCCTCTTTATACCATCTTCCACAATGACAGTGTTTCCCTATGCACTAACCCCTTCTTTATGCCCAAAGTAGTTAATGAGCTATCCTTAAACCAGTCTATTCACCTACCCACCTTCTTCCCCTCTCCTGCTAAGTCCACAGAGAGGATTCTCCATTCCCTAGATGTACATAGGCAGTTGAGATTCTACTTGGACAAAACCAAGTCTTTCAGAAAATTTGACCAACTGTTCATATCCTTCCATCCCCAGGGCCTTGGGTGAGGCAGTCTCCATACAAACTATCTCCTCCTGGATTAGGAAATCCATCCTTTTTGCTACTCTCGTCATTTAATTTATTTTTATTTTATTTTACATTTGTTGACCTGGATAGTCCAATGGGATACATGTCCATTTTCAGTGGAGGCCCGGGGAGAAAAGCCCCAAGGTCAGCAAATTAGATTAATAATACAGTATATAAAGTAGTTAACATATCTAAGCAAGCAGTTAAGTTTATGATTACAATTTGTACAGAGGCAACATACCTAGGCAAATAATAGTAGTTCCGGGCTTAACGAAAATCAGAAAGTAGGTCTTCATTAAGTAATTCAAGTCAGCTAAGAATACTGTTATTAACTCATACAGTTAGTTACAGATACAATAGTTACAGTGGTTACATACCAAAACACATCAGAGTTAAACAAAGTGAAGGTCAGGATAGTGCCACAGGTAAGCTAAAATAACTATTTTAGTCTCATTGTCAAGGAGAGTTAGTCGGGTTTGCTACATTGACATAGCCAGTTTAGTGTCAAATGTTGTTTAAGTCTAGTCTTGAATTGGCTCAGGGAGTTGAGCAAAGTAGTTTTGGTTGGGAGAGAGTTCCGGGATCTGCTTACAGAGTTTCCGAATAGAGAGTCACTGGCAGAGTTATTAGTTTTGATAGTCTGGACTAGTAATTTATTAGCAGATCAAAGAGGTCGGTGATTGTGATAGGGGGTAATAATATTTTTAAGAGCAGGAGTATTATTTGGATTGTAAAGTATCTTATGGGCAGTAATCATGAGGTTATACTGGATCAAGCTGGGTAATTCTAGCCACCCAAGCTGGTTTAGGTTAATACAATGATGAGTCCTATAAGGCATGCCAGTGACAAATGTGGCAATATGGTTATAGCAGATAGAGAGTTTGTTGAGGACAGATTGTTTAGATTGTAGAGTATCGGGGATGCATACAGAAGAGTTGAAAGTAGCTGATAGCGAGCTATGGCAATTCTAGCAGGAGGGGTTAAGAATGCTTTTATCCTGTAAAGTGAGCCTAGTTTTTTTATTGATGGTCTTTATAGATTGATTAAACATGTAGGTCAAATTTGAGATTATTATCGATTAAAACACCTAACAGTTTTGTAGAGGAGTCTGGGGAGATTATTGTGCCATTATTATATTTAATGGTAAAAGTGTATGCATTAGACTTGTGTGTTGGTGAGAATAGCAACAGTTTGTTTTTTTTGGGATTCAGGATCAGTTGACGACCAGAAAGCCAGTTTTCAGTAGTGTTAAAGGTGGTTGTTTAGTTGACCACAGTTCGTTTGGAGAAGTGGCCGAGCATATCAGGATGGAGTCATCAGCATATTGGACACAGCTGACTGTAGGGATAGCTACAGTTAATGAAGCTATCGTTAATGAAGATGGAGAAAAGTAGGGGCCCTAATATAGATCCCTGCAGAGTACACCTAGTGTGTTGGGTAGGAGTTTAGAAAGTTTGTTTTGCTAAAGGACAACTTGCTGTCTCTCATTCAGATAGGATTGGAACCATTGGATGAATGTAATATCTAGACAGAAAGTTTTCAGGGTAATTGGTGATCCACCATATCACATGGTTTGGAGAGATCCAAGAAGAGGGCTTGAGGATAAGTTATTGTTATTGCGGTTATGGTTTATGTTATTGGAGAAGGCTAGAAGGGCTGAAGTAGTGCTGTAGTGGGGTCGGAAGCCATGCTGGGAGTCTGCCATGAGGTTATTCCGAGTTAGGTGATGCATCAGTTGTCTATGGATACATTTTTCCAAGTTGGGATAGTATTGCTATTGGCCTATAATTGGATAACTCAGTAGAGCTGCCTCCTTTGTGAAGTGGGATTACATAGGATATTTTCCAAATAGAAGGGATTTTGGCTTCTGCTATTGTTCGATTGATTAGTACTGAAATGGGATAAGCAATAGCATCTGCTGCTTTTTGTAGGTACTCGGCAAGAAGTTGATCAGTGGAGAAGATAGTTGGTTTTAGTTTTTTAATCAAGGTACGGATGAGTGAGGTGGCAACTGTTTGGAATCTAAATGTGAGTTGGTTTCTGGGGGAGTTGATTTCATGGCAGGGGGAGCTGGGAGGTAGTTGGTTCACTAGGGCTTGAATGGTCTCGGTAAAAAAAATGGTGAAAACTGTCAAAGAATTCCTCAGCAGACGGTTTATTAATGGAGGCTGCCGGGACTGGGGTGGAAGTTTGTCCAGGATGTAATAGTTTATTTAAACCTGCCCAGAATTTCTGAGGCTTGTTATGATTTATTTCCTGTAGATTATAGTAGTAGTTTTTTTTGTCTAGTAGAATGGATTTTTAGTGATGGTTCCTCACATGTCTATATTTAATGTGATCTTAGGGGTCTTTAGTAGTTCGCCATAATGCCCATGCCTTATTTCTGAGGGTGATTTTTTGTTTACACTCTTTGGGAAGCCATGGTGCAGTTTTTGCCTTCGTTCTTGTTGAATGAACGGGTGCATGAGAATCAAGGATTTCTAGGAATTTGTTGTTAAAGTATGCAACAGTATCATCACAAACCATTGCCTCAAGGAGTGCGAGCCCATTCTACCAGAGTCATGGCTACCTCTAAGTCCTTCATGAAAGGACTAGACACAGCTTCCATCATGGAGGCAGCCACCTGGTCCACAATCCATACTTTCACTAAGCACTACAAGCTGGACCAGGTCTCTAGGGCCAGGGCAGGATTTGCCAGGGCAATCCTGGAAGTATTCCTAGAATCCTCCACCTCTGCCACCTCCCAACATTCCTCCTAGCTGTGATACTCTCCCACAGTATGAATACTGCAACATGGGAATAGAAGGACATAGAATAGTTGTGTAAAATCTTGCCATAACCATAGATGTCCTTCTATTCTATGTTGCAGTATTCCTTCCCGTCCTCCATCCCCCTGATATCCCTCTAGGATAAGGTATACCCTCACTGCAGGCCACGCATTGCAGCCCTGCAAGGACATTTGCTTTTGCTTCTCCTTAGCCTTATAGTCTCTTTTCTGGGCTTCAAGTTCTGAGGTCTGTGTGTGTCGACGTCACATTTATACTCCATGGTTTAAGGCCCTACATGTGACATCCCATGCACCTACAGTAGCCAGGCTTAAGCTTTTGTATAGGAGCCGACGTTGGGTCACCTGAAGGCTGGAAATCGCACAGTATGAATACTGCAACATAGAAGAGAAGGACAGCTATGGTTATGGTAAGATTTTATACAACTATTCTATTTCAGGCTGCTGATTTGCCACATTATTGTAATTATAAGACTAAAGAAGGGAACCATGGCATTCTTTTAAGGCAAGTGAATGGGTACAAGTATAATAATGGGCAAAGAAGGAAGAAATGATACTGCAATGAGAAAGCTAGCATACTATGTTCCTAAAAATATACCTGCACATATAACACAGACACACAAGCTACCTTGTTGCTTAGATACTGCCCACATTCACTGCCTAGCATACTGAAGTGAAATATAAGTACATAAATAAAAGGTAAAATATGTGCATTTTACACAAATCGAACAAAAAGCATTAGCTCAGCTAGAAAAACAGAATGATGTCCTTCTATTCATTTCTTGCAGTATTCTTAACCTGAGGGATCTCTCGCCTGAAGATGACCCAATGTTGGGCAGTATACAGAAGTTTTGTACTACTGTTGGGTACGTGGAACATTGCACTTAGTCTACATTTGGACATAGGCCATAAAAACAATGAACACGCGTATCATCCTTAGACCTTTTCTGCCACAAGTTGAAATTCCATTCCGGCCATCGATATGATCGTTTCAGGGATTGCAACTTCAGCCTTTGCCAGACAAGTGCCCCGTTGAGCAATGTTTTCCCTTTACTACTGTTTTGGTTATGTCATCCAAGAAGAGCAAGTGCCAGTGTGGAAGATAAATTTCAAATAAGGGCAACCATTTACAGTGTCTCTTGTTTAGGGCATAGCCATGACCACAGGTCCTGTTTGCCAGTCGTTCATACCCAAGACCCTTAGAAGCAGGTTCTCTTCTCTTGCTATTGATTTAGATAACCAATGGCTTATGTTGTTAGCTAGGAGTATGGAAGGTACCCCGAGGACCAACGCTGAGCTGGTGAAGCACAAGGCCAGGAAACCTCTGCCTGCACTGTCAGACATTTCTCCCAAGGTGCTTGTCAAATTGGAGGCACGTCCGATTTCAGGCATGGATTCAAAGGCCAAGCCCAATTTTGAGGTGGCCTTGACTTTGGCTGAGAGCATGTGTTTGGAGGTAGAACAGCTGTCCAATCAGGATGCCACATGGGAACCTAGGCTGAAAAGTACAGAGGGTCCTGGGGGTGCTATGAACTCTAGTACGAGAAGAGTTTGAGTCAGACACTTTGGAATGCAAGCTTTTGTCCAGTCTTCCAGTGTTGCATAGGATTGTTTTTCCTCCAAAGAAAAAATAAACAGACAAGTTTTTGTCCTCTGCCAGGGCAGTCCCTTCAGATTAGCAGGTCTTTTTCTCAAAGCTTGTTTCAGGCCTTCTTGCCCTCAGGACACCTTCCTTTCAGCCTGTGCCTACAATTGCTCCCCAACCTTCTCAGAAAAGGATTAAGGACAATGACTCCTCTGATGAAGAGGAATCTTTGGATTATTCAACACAAGTTCACTCAACCCAGTGATATGTTTCCCCTGAAGAGGAGTCAATTGGTGCTGATTCCCCTGTGGAAGAGAGATATTTTGCCGAAACTGTTCTGAAAATGGGAGAACACTTTAAGTGGGATGCTTCCCAAATTTCTGATGTCAAAAAAGATGCTATCAACTAATACAAGTTGATGTTGGTGGGCCCTCTGCAGTTCCACCAGTGCATCCTACATTTCTGGATGCCTTTTTCACTGCTTCCTAAACCCCAAACTCACAGGCTGCAGCTCTCAAGAAGCCAGACAGCTTCTACAAGGTCCCCAAGGATTGTAAATTCCTCTTTAGGTGTCCTGCTGCTGACCCAGCAGTCATTTCTATAGCTACAAATAAACCATCTAAGATGCTTCCTTTTTCCACCTTTCTCCCAACAGACAAAGAGAGTAGAACCCTTGAGAGACTGGGAAAAAAGGCCCGTACTTCAGTCACCTTGGCCTTCAGGGCCATCAGTCATTAGACACATATGACTAAGTACACCTTAGAGCTTTTGTCTCGGCCATCTAGTGCCATTGCAGATCTTCCATATTCTGAAGTAAAAGCCTTGGCTCTGTCTGTCCTAGGAGCTTCATCGTAAGTGGTAAGACACTCCACTAAATGCAACTGTGATGCTATGGAGGCTTTTGCCAGGGCAGCTGCTACTGGTTCAGTTCTCAGAAGATTTTCATGGCTTGGGTTGCAGCCCTTGTAAGGATGTCTTCAAATCTAAATTAATGGATGCACCATTAGATAATTCAGCCTTATTTGGTCTTTCATCATGCAACTGTTTCTCTATTTAAGTCCCTACAGGAAAAAAAAACAAGGAACTCAAGGAGTTGAAACACATCCTGGTTTCTCTTGTGCCCAGGTTTCATAGTAACTAGCACTCCTCTGGTAAGTCTGGAAGATGAGGCAAGAGACGACAGAAGCCTAGAGGTTCACAGACACCCTCACAGCAAAGACGGTCCTTTCCCGATAAAGCAGGGATTCTGTGACTACCCTGCAGATGTCTCCCTTTCCCCTCTTTCTCTTTGCCTTTCAGACACTCACAGGGTCTGGGAAAACATCACCCAAGACACCTGGGTTTGGGTTCTTTCCATAATCAAAAAATGATACTTCCTGGTTTGGTACTCCACCTCCACATTCATGGGCATCCCTCAACCCCCCCCCCTCCCGAGAGCAGCTGCCCCCTCCTCCCAGAGTTCCTTTGGGAGCTTTGGCAAGGCAACAGAGCTCCATTCAAAAGGTTCCTCAAAACTCAAGGGGGAAAGGCTTCTATTCAGGAATGTTCTTGGTGCCCAGAAAGGATGACCCCTGGAGAATGAGTCCTGGATTTTATCCCATCTCAACATCTTCTTAAAAGTTCCTTCCTTTAGAATGTTGACACTCCAAACTCTTGTTTCCTCTTATCCTTCCACAAGGGTATATGGCATCTCTAGATATAAAAGATGCTTACCTTCACATCCCCATTCACCCCATGTTCTGGAAATTCTTACGTTTTTCTGTGGGTTCCTGGTATTTTCAGTTCTCTGCCTTGCCCTTTGGTCTTTCTACAGCTCAGAGTATTCACCAAATGCCTGGGTTCAGTGATTGCACATTGCAGGCTTTTGGGTATCCAGAGTTTTCCATAACCAAGACAGCCTGCTCTTACAGGCTCCAACTTCCCACACTCTACTGCAAAACCTGGAGAAAAACATTTCCCTCCTTGCAAAGCTGGGATTCACAATCAGTTTTAGGAAGTCAGTCCTCACCCCTTCACAGGACCACATTTTCCTGGGCTGTCGAATCCAGACAAACATAATGAGAGTGTCAGTTCCACCTCAGAAGATGCAGGACCTTCGGTCCTTCTTTCACTCCCATCTCCCCTTGACTCGCATCATGGCTAGGCAGTTTCTCAGGGTGCTGAGATTCATGGCTTCAGCCATTCTCATGGTACCAATGGCAAAACTCTACATGAGAAAATTCCAGTGGTTCCTCAGATTGGTGAGGACCCAGCATTCTCACCCACTAGAATACGAAGTTCCCCTCATTCCTTGCCTAAAGAGGGAACTGCTCTGGTAGATCCAACAGATAGACCTAAATCCAGGACTAACCCTGCATCCACTCACCCCAGTCCTAGAACTCTACACAGATGCATCAGACATGGGCTGGGGGATGGGCTTGGGCAAATTCACAGTTCAAGGAATTTGGTCTCCCTCCCAAAAAAACAGAGCACATCAACATCAGGGAAATGTGAGCATTGCTACTAGCTCTACAAGCATTTCACCGTCTTCTTTGCCCAGGCCCTCTGCAACTGTTCACAGACAACATAACAGTCCTGTGGTACGCGAAAAAGCAGGGGAGACCAAATCCTATCTCCTTTGCAGGTTGGCTCTTGGGAATTTCTTGCCCAATACCACATGACCATTCAGGCAGTTTACATTCACTCCAACCAGAATTTCATGGCTGACTCCCTGACTCAGTCCCATGAATGGATGCTTTACAGGGACGTGTTCTTGGACAGAGTCCACCAATGGGTGTATTCCTCAAATAGATTTGTTTGCCTCCTCCCTGAACAGACAACTTCCAAAATTTTGTGCTTGAGTCCCAATCCATCTGTTTTTTTAAAGTAGACACCATCTCCTTTTCTTGGAAGGGGATATTTCTATATGCATTCCCTCCCCTTCCTCTAATTCCAAAGGTCCTGTTTACGATTCAACAGGACCAGCCAAAAATCTTGATGGTGACTCGCTTTTGGCCAAGACAGCACTGGGTCCCCCTCCTACTGCATTTAGCCAAGGGCTATCACTATAAGTTACCCCACAGAGTGGACCCTTCTCACAGAGAACAAAGGATCCCTGATACAAACACATCTGTCAGTTCTGCAGCTGACACTGTGGATAATGGGATTATAATTCCCTTCAGACACCTATTCTGAGAGTATGTTCTCAGGGTTTTGCACAAAGCCAGAAAACCCAATACTAGAAAATCTTATGTTTCCTAGTAGAAAAGATTTTCACTTTGGTGTCTTTCTAAGAACCAAGACCCAATGAGAGTGGGAATCCCAGTGGTTCTGTTTTACTTGTGTGAATTGCTCTCTGCTGGCTTGGGTCATTCTTCTGTCAAAGCACACAGCGATTTATGCTTGGCTGCCTCTAGCTTCCCCCTCTAGCATCCATATTTGAGGTGAAACAATTCCATAAGGGCGTCCTTCATGTTAGGCTTCCTAGGAGATCTATTCCTTCTCCTTGGGACCTTAACTTTGTTCTAGAAAAATAGACCCTGGCCCCTTTTGAGCCTGCATATTTGGCCTCCCTTAAACATTACTCTTGGAAAACTGTTTTACTAGTGGCCTTGACTTCAGCCAGAAGGGTGTCGGAACTACAAGCCCTTATGATCGTACCCTCTTCTTGGTCTTTCATAAGGACATGGTATCCTTGAGAATAAATCCTTCTTTTATGCCAGAAGTGGTTAATGAGTTATCCCTTAACCAGTCCATTCAGTTACCTACCTTCTTCCCTTCTCCCCAAAAACCACAGTGGGAAGGTACTGCATTCCTTAGATGTATATAGCTTTAGTCTTGTCCAGGTAAAAATCTAAGTTGTCTGTCGGGAAATCTGATCAGCTATTTGTGAGCTTTCATTCCAGGGCTCTGGGTTTACCTGTTTTCAAGCAGACTATTTCTTCTTGGATTTCCAAGACTATTTGTCTTTGTTACACACTCTGTGGAAAGAACCTCTCTCCACCTGTGAAGACACATTCTACCAGGGCTGTGGCTTCCTCTAAGGCATTCATCAAGGGCTTGGATAACAGTGCCATCCTTGAAGTAGCCACTTTGGTCATACCTTTACAAAACATTGCAAACTGGATAGCATCTCCAGATTCAGAGCCGGGTTTGCTAAAGCCATTTTACATGGTTTTATTGAGAGCACCTCTGCTCCTTCATTCTCCCTACCTTCTTGAGCTTTGGCACTTTCCCTCAGGTTAAGAATACTGCAGCAAGTGAATAGAAGGACATCGGATAGTTGTGAAAAATCTTACCATAACCATAGATGTCCTTCTTTTCACTGATGCAGTATTCTATCCAACCCTCCTTCCCCCTGGTTTATTGTTTTGCTTGGATATACTGACATTTCATATCCTTAGTCTGGCATTCCTCCTGGGCTATTTGGTTCTGAAGATGGTACGTGCATACATCGTTTTTATGGCCTATGTCCAACTGCAGCCTATGTGATGTGTGATGTCCCACATATACCCTACATTAGTATAAGATTTTTGTATACTGGCCGTCGGGTTGCCTTCAGGCAGGAGATCCCTCAGGTTAAGAATACTGCAGCATTGAAAAGAAGAACATCTATGGTTATGCTAAGATTTTGCACAACTGTTTTTTTTCTTTTGGTTGAATCAATTATGTATGCAGATATTTTTTTAGGAAACAAAGCATACCAATATTGAGATAGGAATGCAGTTAACATATTCAACAGCAGTGTTTATTAGGGACATTATTAACATCAGTGTTTTTATAATGCCAGATAATTATATATAATATTTCTGATTGAATATTTTTATACCGGATCGGCCGAGGCCCGGGTTAACAACGACCGCCACCAGTACTGTTAGCCTACAGGGTGCTGGCGGAAATTGGGCTACTGTTGGCCGAAGGAGGAGAAGAGGCGGAAGACATGGCCGAAGGCAGGAAGAGAGGAGAAAGGCTAGGACTGTGGTAGTGAGGGTCGGAACTTTGAATGTTGGCAGTATGACTGGTATAGGGAGAGAGCTAGCTGATATGATGGACAGAAGGAAGGTTAGTATATCGTGTGTGCAAGAGACCAGATGGAAGGGGAGTAAGGCTAGGTGTATCGGAGGTGGATTCAAATTGTTTTATCATGGTGTGGATGGGAGGAGAAATGGTGTAGGAGTTATTCTGAAGGAACAGTATGCTGAGAGTGTTTTGGAGGTGAAAAGAGTGTCGGATAGAGTGATGTTTATGAAGCTGGAAATTGGTGGTGTAATGATGAATGTTGTTAGTGTGTACGCTCCACAACTTGGGTGTGCAATGGATGAGAAAGAAAAATTTTGGAGTGAATTGGATGAAGTGGTGATGACTGTACCCAAGGGTGAGAGAGTGGTGATTGGAGCAGATTTCAATGGGCATGTTGGTGAAGGGAACAGAGGGGATGTGGAAGTGATGGGTAGGTATGGTGTTAAACAAAGGAATGCAGAAGGTCAGATGGTAGTGGATTTTGCGAAAAGGATAGACATAGCTGTGGTGAATACCTATTTTAACAAGAGGGAGGAGCATAGGGTGACATACAAGAGTGGAGGAAGATGCACACAGGTGGATTGTATCTTATGTAGGAGGGCCAGTTTGAAGGAGATTGGAGACTGTAAAGTGGTGACCGGAGAAAGTGTAGTTAGGCAGCATAAGATAGTGGTTTGTAGGATGACGTTGGTTATCGAGAAGAGGAGGAGGAGTGTGAGGGCAGCACCAAGGATCAAATGGTGGAAATTGAAAAAGGGTAATTGTGAGGTGGAGTTCAGGGATGAGTTAAGGCAGGCACTGGGTGGCAATGAAGAGTTACCAAATAGCTGGGTAACTACAGCAGAGCTAGTAAGGGAGACGGCTAGAAAGGTGCTTGGTATCACATCTGGACAGAGGAAGGACGACAAGGAGATATGGTGGTGGAATGAGGAAGTACAGGAGGGTATACAGAGAAAGAGGTTGGCAAAGAAGTGGGATTGTCAGATAGATGAAGAAAGTAGACAGGAGTATAAGGAGATGAGGTGCGTGGCAAAGAGAGAGGTGGTGAAGGCTAAGGATAAGGCATATGAAGAGTTGTATGAAAGGTTGGACACTAAGGAGGGAGAAAAGGACCTTTACCGATTGTCTAGACAGAGGGACCAAGCTAGGAAAGATGTGCAGCAGGTAAAGGTGATAAAGGATAATGAGGGAAACATACTCACAAGCGAGGAGTGTGTGTTGAGGAGATGGAAAGAGTACTTTGAGGGGTTGATGAATGAAGAGAATGAGCAGGAGAGAAGGTTGGATGATGTAGAGATAGTGAATCATGAAGCACAGTGGATTAGCAAGGAGGAAGTAAGGATAGCTATGAAGAGAATGAAGAATGGGAAAGGCTGTTGGCCCAGATGACATACCTGTTGAAGCATGGAGGTGTTTAGGTGAAATGGCAGTGGAGTTTTTAACCAGATTGTTTAATGAAATCTTGGAAAGTGAGAGGATGCCTGAGTAATGGAGAAAGTGTTTTGGTACCGATTTTTAAGAATAAGGGTGTGAAGTGCAGAGCTGTAGTAACTACAGAGGAATTAAATTGATCAGTCACAGCATGAAGTTATGGGAAAGAGTAGTGGAAGCAAGGTTAAGAAGGGACGTGATGATTAGTGATCAGCAGTATGGTTTCAGGCCAGGAAAGAGCACTACAGTTGTGATCTTTGCTCTGAGAGTGTTGATGGAGAAGTACAGAGAATGTCGGAAGGAGTTGCATTGTGTTTTTGTAGACTTAGAGAAAGCGTATGACAGGGTGCCTAGAGAGGAGTTGTGGTATTGTATGAGGAAGTCAGGAGTGTCAGAAAAGTATGTAAGAGTGGTACAGGATATGTACGAGGGTAGTGTGACAGCGGTGAGGTCTGCAGTGGGAGTGACGGATGCGTTTAAGGTGGAGGTGGGGTTACATCAAGGATCAGCTCTGAGCCCTTTCTTATTTGCAATGGTGATGGACAGGTTGACAGACGAGATCAGACAGGAGTCCCCGTGGACTATGATGTTTGCAGATGACATTGTGATCTGTAGTGAGAGTAGGGAACAGGTGGAGGAGACCCTGGAGAGATGGAGATATGCTCTAGAAAGAGGAATGAAGGTCAGCAGGACTAAGACAGAATATGTGTGTGTGAATGAGAGGGAGGATAGAGGAATGGTGAGGATGCAAGGAGCAGAGGTGGCGAAGGTGGATGAGTTTAAATACTTGGGGTCAATAGTTCAGAGTAAAGGTGAGTGTGGAAGAGAGGTGAAGAAGAGTGTACAGGTAGGATGGAGTGGGTGGAGAAGAGTGTCAGGAGTGATTTGTGACAGACGAGTACCTGTAAGAGTGAAAGGGAGGGTCTACAAGAGGGTAGTGAGACCAGCTATGTTATATGGGTTGGAGACAGTGGCACTGACAAAAAGGCAGGAGTTTGAGCTGGATGTGGCAGAATTAAAGAGGTTAAGATTTGTACCGGGTGTGACGAGTGTGGACCGGATTAGGAATAAGTATATTAGAGGGTCATCCCAGGTTGGAAGGTTTGGAGACAAAGCCAGAGAGGCACGATTACATTGGTTTGGACATGTGCTGAGGAGGGATGCTGAGTATATTGGGAAAAAGATGCCAAGGATGAAGCTACCAGGTAATAGGAAAAGAGGAAGGCCTAAGATAAGGTTTTTGGATGTGGTGAGTGAGGACATGCAGGTTGTTGGTGTGACAGGGCAAGATGCAGAGGACAGGAAGAAATGGAAACAGGTGATCTGCTGTGGCAACCCTTAACGGGAACAGCCGAAAGAAGAAGATGATTTCTGATTGAATGGTGCAATGACTGATGGAAATTAATGTGCAGTAGCAGATGGGAAGTTAAAAATAAAAAAATGTTTGTTCTTTTACATCATTCTCTTATAGTTAACAGCAGTGCTGTCAGGCAAGTAAGAAGTAGCCATGGGTATCAACAGTGTCCTGCAAATCCTGATGTTTCTCAATTTCTTGAATTTCTAATTATGGAGACACTCATGTGTAAAGATCAGAAGGAAGGATGAACAGGTAGAATAAGTCTGCACCTGTTACAGAGCACCACAGAGGATGGCAGAACACAAGAAAGACAGCTGAAAAATAAAGGTTATCATGACAACATACACGAAACAGTGGCAGTCATCAAATCTGCTTGTATCCATAAGATAATACCTGGAGGGTAGTGTAAACAGGGTTCCTCTTGCACAAGTGCCAGTCCACTGGAGTGCAAAGTCTATTATTCAATAACTTCTTATTAGTATTAAAAAATGTGCACACTGATTGGTCAGCCCATCCAGAGTGTCATCGTAAATCAAGCATATACCAACAGAAAAAAATCAGGCCACTGAAGTACCATTCAGTGGCTAGACGTTTCTGTTGATTTATGCTACTGAGGGAAGACCAAATTCAAGAAAAATCAAGTACATTCTGTAAAGAAACAGAAATTACCTGATTTTCCTTGTATTTCTGCACTCTCTGCAGACTCTCGTACTGCTGAACTGTGCAGATCTTTGGAGCATGTCCACATTTTTGCCTCATTTAAATAAAAAAAAAAAAAAAAAAGCAACAGAGATTTTTTTCTCTCTTGCTTCTGTTGAACAGCACTTGTGTACTGTGCAAGCATGGGAATGCAAGTCCTATACACATGCACAATACAAAAGAAAACATGAAAGAATAACTCACTCCTGGATGTGAGTAGTTGTGGATTTACCCACGACTGTCTTTGATCATGAAGGCTTTGCCCTCGTGATCAAACCACACCAAACCTGGGTAAATCCAGCATTACCCGCACCCAGTCATGGGTTATTGCTTAAAGGTAATCTTCATAGTAAATGTTTCATCTAACTTTAAGGATGCTTCATTTCCTTTCATTTTTGGTGGAAAAAATGTCTCATTTCTCTTATGTAATAGTAGTCATTTTTATTTGCATTTCCATGGGTTTGAAAGCAAACATTTTACTATGACTGACATCAGTTGTTTTTCTCATGGCTGACTGCAATATCCCTGCACAGGTAGCCTTTATTCAATCCTGCCAGCTTTCCTTTTACACTTCTCTCCCTGTCATCCAATACTGAGTTCCTGAATAACATGCATACATACATACAAATATTTCAAGGACTGGGATTAATGCCTCCTAGCTTGTCAATATATCAAAACACTTGTTCCCATAATAAGTGTCCAGGCTGTTGTTAAAAATATCTAAACTAGTACTTGCTTTAATGTAATTTGGAAGCCTGTTCCATGCATCAGTTACTCTTGTCAGAGAACCAGTTAGTACACTTCTCATTCCTAGAATCTTCTGCATAGTTTGTCTGATGATTCTCCAGTACTTTTTGATAACTCCAAAGAGTCCCAGAGGTAGTTGTCTCTAAATGCCCTATATTCCTGAATAAGATCTGCTCTTATATATCTGTAAGAGAGACTGTACAAGTTCAGATATTTTAGTCTTTCATAATAACTTAAATTTTCACATCCATGGATGCACTTGGTATATTTCTGCTGTACTCTTTTCAGTTTACTCTTGCTTGTTTTCTTATAGGGTTTCCATGCTCAAGTTTGGGTCTAATGTAATTAACAAACAATGACTTTCTAGACTTCATGAATCTTTTTATACAACCAATTGGTTGATGTGATTAGAAAAACTCATAGCTGAATCTACCTGTATACCCAGGTCCTTAAATGAGTCTACAGTTTCAATCACTGTGTGCTGTATTAAATATTTACCTTTCAATTTATGTCTCCCAAATCTCATATGCTTAGTTTTTCATGTATTTATCAAAATATTATTCTCTTGTGCCCAAACGGTCAATTTAGTCAAGTTCTTTTGCTGGCATGCCTTATCTGTAACGCACGTCATCAGTTTACCCAGTTTCAGGTCATCTGCATATAGACTTTAGAACACTCGGATAAAAAAGTTAGGTCTGAAAGATACAATCTAAACAAGTAAAGGCTTAGGACAGAGCCATGTGGGACACCCTGACTGTAACCAAGGGTTTCACCTGTCTAGTTGCTGTATGATACTTGCCATGTCCTATTTGTAAGCCATGCAGCTGTTCATCTTATCAAGAGTAACAGAAGTGAAGTGGGCCAAAAAGGAGTCCCCCCCCCCACCCCCTCCCCAAGTAGCTGTAACCTACACTAAAGTTGCTTTGACATGATAGATGTATTAAAAATGTTCCTTTCTGCACTGGAATGGAAGGCTTAGGTGACTATCCCCTTCTTAATTTGATTTCTATAAAGAGGTTTTGGTAAACCTTTAGCCACTTATAGTTGATCCTCCTTACTATTTTTGTAACTCTGGATGGGTTTGAGAAATGTAAAAGACGTACTGCATTGCAAGTGGTTTAGTCAGTGGTCACCATCCAGTCTGAAATGCCTGTTTCACTGGTGTTGTGTGTGCACTGCTGTAGGTGGTATCTTCTGTTTAATGTTGTGTGCCATAAGTCCTTTTTCTGTAAGTAATTCTGTGCTCATTCCTTTCATTTGCATTTTAATAGAATTTCTTTTGTGTACAGAACTTGTAAGCTAGTGAAGCAGTGATTAATAGTCACCATGGGTGACATTTCAAATGGATTCTGGGTGGTGCTGGTATAGAAATATTTTTTTCTGTTACCAGAATGTCTGTATAACTCATATTCCTAGTTCTTCACTTCCTCTGCAATATCCCCATACCAATAAATTGTGGCATATATTTTGTTCAGATTGTTATTTAAAGTCTAGGTTCTGTATTGACCATTTCTACATCTGGGAGGTGGGCTCCATGTTTGTTGTAACGAAGAATGGTAAGTAATACCATCTGTACCTTATAGTACCCTCCCCATATTCTGTCCTAGAATTCAGGATTGGGTGTGAGGAAAAGTAAAAGCAGGGGATCACCAGAATTTTTCTGTGTGTTGCTCTTTTCTTGTACACCCATAAGTAGGTATAGTGCTTTTGTATGGTTAAAATGAACTTTTTCAGATTTTTCCTTGCCTACTGCCTTTTCAACACACTTCCATCCTGTTATAAAAAAAGACAGATTTGCTGTTGAAAAGTCTGTCTTTTTTACATGTAAAATTACTCTTGAATATAATGACTCAACATCCCCTTGCCTACCAAATGGAATGATAAATCTACTGTTGTCTTAAATTTACTTGATTTTTTTAGTTCTATTTATTCACTCAGTACTGTCCAAATTTATGTTAAATTTGGTATGTGTATCTTGATGCTTTTTTTCCCTGGGACTACACTGGAACAGTACCCAGTCAAAAAGTGAATGAGTAAATTAGTGAACTAGGATTGAGGACTGATCTACAAGTGTATATTTCTGGGTTTGACCAGGTGTGAAGACGTAGTACACCGATAAAAACACCTGTGGGTATGCACCAGGGGCAGCCCGTGCTATCGGACTGCCGGTCTGCAGCCCCCTCAACCTGATAGTACAGATAAAATAAAAAATAAAACGAAAAAAAATTTTTAAATTTCGCGGACTTCGCGCATGTGCACTGCAGCTGAGACAGTCTAGTGCATGGAGCATGCGCACGGCAGTCCTGATTGAGAATCATGGACAGGAGCGCTCCCACAAGTCTGTGCAGTTTTAAACTGCATAGACTGCCTGGGAACTCGCTGGGGAAACGCGTCTGGGTCGGACTGCAATGTCGGCAGTCAGGGGAAGGATCGGATTGGAGTTTGCTGCAGGTGAAGATCTCGCGACGGGCAAGGAAAGGATCTGGATTGGAGTAGAGTTCGCGACGGGCAGGATCGGATTTGAGCGGGATTTCCTTACTGGATGTATGGTGACTGCAGTCTTGTCGGGATTTACGTACTGGATGTATGGTGGTTTTATGGACAGGGATTTACTACAGGTCCAGGTAAGTGAAGTGTGTGTGTGGTTTTGCTGTTACTACAGGACCGAGTGTGTGGTTTTGCTTTTACTACAGGACCAGGTGTGTGTGTGTGTGTGTGTGTGTGTGTGTGTGTGTGTGTGTGTGTGTGTGTGTGTGTGTGTGTGTGTGTGTGAAAATGCCTCAGGTGGGATGTACTGGTGATTAGACTCATGGTGGTGTGGTAGGGAATACCTCAGGCTTGAACCCTGTACCTTGTATGCAGGTGTTAAAGACCTGAATTCCCTACTCACCACCTTTTGTAAAAAAATTGCAGATTTTTGCCTCATATTTGATCTGATCTATTCCTCATAATATCTGTGTTTTTTAAATATTGAAATGCTTGAAATTTGATGGTGCAGTGGTAGCACTGATGCCTCATAGCTATAGGTTCTTTGGTTTGGTTCTTGGCTGGGGTGCCTTCTTTGTGGGGGGGTCTGTATCTTCTCCTTGTGTTTGTGTGGGTTTGCTTTTGTGTCCTCCCATGTTACAAAGACATGTCTGCATTATTTCTTCCTGGGCCTCTGCTGAGAATTGTTTTTTTTTTGTTCCAAGCCAAACTGTCCTGATTAACAAATGTTAAATAAAATTGACAGGCATTTGAATTTCAGACTTCAGGTTTCTGAATGTTTAATTCCTTGCATATTTGATGGTGCAGTGGTAGTATTGTTGCCTCACAGCTATAGGTTTTCTGGTTTGATTCTTGGCTGGGGTGCCTTTTGTGTGGAGTCTGTATCTCCTCCCTGTGTTTGTGTGGATTTGATCTGGTGCCCTGTCATTTTACAAAGACGTGTCTGCAGTATTAATCCCTGGGTCTCTGCTGAAAATTGTTTTTGTTCTGTCAGCAGTAAAATTGACAGGCATTTGAATTTCAGACTTCATGTTCTTCAGAATACATAGTAACACAACCTTTTTTTTCTACCAATTTTCTAAGTTTATAAGATGAATATTTTAAATTTGTCCCTATTTTTGGGACTGTATTCTCTCATTATTGGCTTCGTCAAGGTTTTTGTGCTAAGGTTGACCGCTATGGCAAGAACTGAATTCACTGAATATGTTTGAGGGCTGTATTCCCTCATTACTGGGTTTGTCCAGGTGTTTTGTACTAAGAGGTTGACAGCTATGGTGAGAACTGAATTCACTAAATGATAGCCATTTAAGTTTCAGTCTTCCTCTCTTTTACAAAGCAGCTGATGTGGCATAGTGGTATGTTACTCTGACAGTTTTGCTCAGGGACTTTGGCAGTAAAATGTATGGTGGTAACACAACATTTTATTCTAGCAACTTTCCAAGATTATACAAGCAATGTTTAATGTGTCCCTGGTTTTTGGGCTTTTGACCCCCCCCCCCCCCCCAAAAATACATTTTGGCTTTTTCCAGGTTTCTTGTGCTGTAAAGTTGAGATGCAGTTGAGTATTGAGTAGATTTTACAAGGAGCTGAGAGCTGCAGGGGAACAGAAGTTTAGTGCTTTGCCTTGTTAATACTATAGCACAACAGGTTGTGTACTTGCTTTTGATGCAGAAGGCTGTGGGTTCTACTCCCACAAGGGGTGGATGCTGCCGTACTGAGAATGTTCTCCTTGGTGAAGATACTAACTATGAGTCTGTTATCAGTTTGCCATCCATTTCCTCTTGCAATATTATTACTAGCTTATCATATTTTAATGTAATATAGGCAATTTATTCCTGAGGGGCAACAGACACTTTATTTTTCGATGAAACCATGAAATATAAAGGTGATTGCTGGCAGCAACCTCTTCATTAGTTACAGATTTCTTTAATGTGGAATTATTTAGATGACTTTTACTTCAGAGATTGTGCATATTTACTGATGGACTGTAGAATTGTGCATATTTACTGATAAAGGTGGACTGTAGAATTGTGCATATTTACTGATAATGGTGGACTGTAGAATTGTGCATATTTACTAATAATGGTGGACTGTAGAATTGTGTATATTTACTAATAATGGTGGACTGTGGAAGTCTGAGTAGACTTTTTTATGATAAATGTTCTCAACTGGGCAGTTTTGCCATTATGGGTGCATACGCTTTGTTTCATTGCTTACTGGAAAAATGTTCAAAACAAATTTAAAACACCCTCTAACAACTGTACTGTATTGTACAAGGAATATAATTTTAGTACAATGAGGAAGGTGTATCAAAGAGCACATGTATGTTTCATATGGGGGCCTATGATTTGAAACAGCCCAAAATTAATCTTTGTCTGCCACTGGCAAAATGTATTTTCTTTGAATGTGGGTTTCAATGCTGTTTCAATGAATGTGAGTTTCAAGGGCAGAGAAGTTTTAATGCTAAGTTTTCATTGTGAGACTTCATTGCTTTGTTTAGCAGATGACTTAGTGTTTGTGCTGTAAAATACAAAATAAAACTTTCAAATGAAGTCCAACTCATCATAGAAGTAAAGCAGTATGCACATTAGTGTTTATGGTAAATGGAGTGAAATAGCCAAGTAATGGTTCATTGGAATGGCTGCAGAGGCTCCATTCAACCATGATTTTGTCAGGGCCAGGGGGGAAGGGCAGCAAACTCAGACAGGCCCAGCTGAACTATACCTCCCAACTGTCCAGATTTTCAAAGAATGAATAGATTTTTGCTTCTTATTTTTGGTTTGTTCTTCATAAAATTTGTAGTTTTCTGGCAAATCATTTAGGAATTAAGTCACTAAATAATGATACACTGAGTTTCAGACTTCATAACCTTCAGAAAAATGTATGTTAAAGTAAGAGCTGTTCTATCAACTGTCTCAATTTATACAAGAGCAATTTTAGTAGGGTGTATATCTGCCCCAATATATTTGGCCTTGTTCAGATTTACTGCATTAACAGGTTGAGAGGTACATGCAAATAAATTGCTTTATAGAATTAGGCATAGCCAACCTCTCAACTGTCCCCGATTTTGGCTCAAAATGTTGCTCTTCCCCTAATAATCCCTCCAAAAATAGCAATTTTGGAAGAAAACATGGAGGGTTTACAATTAAGAAATAACTGTAATAATCAAAGTTATAGATTACTTAGTTGAAATGCATGTAGATTATTTTATTTTGTCAGCTGCTCAAGGTAGCAGTACTAATATTAAAGTGTCCCTTCCTTGGCAGGTTCCCAGCTGTATTGTGTGTCTATTTTATATTTTTGCATCACATTTTTGGTCCATTTTTCATAAAATTGTGTGTTTTGGCAAATTAGTGACAAATCACTGAAGACTGAAGTTAGAAAATGACAGACATTTGAGTTTCAGATTTTATACCCTTCAGAAAATTCATACTAATGCAAGACCTATTCTATTATCTTTCTAAGTTTATTAGAGCAGTATTTAAAATTGGCCTTATTTTTGGGCCTTTGTCCCACTTCTGTGTATGGCTTTGTCCAGATTTCTTGCTCTTGAGGTTGAGAGGTATGACAGATGTGTCAGGGCCATCACAGTCAGCCAGAGACATTTCAAATTGTGACATACTTGTTGCACCCCACTCCCCCATGTAGTGACTCTGGATGTGTCCAAGCAAGGCAAGGAGTAGTTGTGTCTACCTTGGATGGGGAGGACACACTGCATACGTACTACAGTGGCTTTTCATCTGTCCTTGATTTTGCAGAATGGTCTGGTTTCTGTCATATTTTTGTACTGTTGATTTATGCTTATTACTCAGATTTATGCTTATTACTCAGTGCCTGTTGCTCTGTGTTTAAGTAGCAATGCTTTAATGACCATAAGGTAAGCTTGTCTGAGATCGTAAGATGCAAGTAAGCTTTAATAAGCATACTGTTAAAGAATTGCCAACATTGAAAGCCTTTCTGTTGTTGCCATGCAGAGAATACTTGACTAGATAATGTATAAGCCTTGGGTATTAAAGGACAGGATTCCATTATTTTAAAAAGCTCATTACACTTGTTGGAGACTTCCACATCTCTACAGACTTTACCCGTAAACTAAACAGAATGCCAATCATGTGTGGTCCATAACCTGTACAGTAATCCTTTAAGCAATGTATCTTGAGCTTGTTTCTTGTTTGCTTTTCATTTTTTACTTTGATCATGTTTTCCCCATGAAACAAGTTGTCAGGCAGCAGGTCTTTTTTGGATAAGAAACATTTTTACAAGTGGGGGCATCACAGAGATTTCTACTTTCAGCATGTTACTTGGTACTTTAATAAAGCTGAATATATTATAATTAGAACTACAGTGCAAGGAGAAGTGGTTTGAGTTGAGTGCTTCTGGTTTTTCTTATACTTGATTTTGACTGGCATTCCAGTAATGTATTTAAAAAGTAATTTATTTTTTCATGCCTCACAACCTTTGTTTCCATCTAGATATTAAGTAAGCTGTCATGCAGCCAATGCATTGAAATATTTTTATTCTTCTACACTTATTTTTGTCTTGATTGGACTTTCATAATGATGGTTTGCCACCCAGGGCAGTGTATTTAATTAAAGTTAGTTTTTGTGGTTTTGTGCATGGCTCCTCCCCTTACTAGTTGACCACACCCCTTTCCCATTGACCCCACCCATTCAGCTGTCTCCTGCAGCCCCCCTGTGATTTGAAGTCACCAGCCGCCACTGGTATGCACACAGTATGAAACACCGAAGAATAAAAAGATTGCAAGAAAGTAAATGCGTATCTACCTATGTACATGTATATTAAGTTCTGTAGCCAGTGTATATTACAGACATTCTGTTGTTGAAAACAGATAATGTAATTTTTAGCAGCTGATATTTTTTTTCTTTTACTGTTGACGTTTTGTATTCTAGTCATCAGCTAAAAGAAAAATCTGGCTTCTCTACACCTCAGTTGTAAAGTAGATGAGTTTCCGTCTGGTTGAGCTCTACCCCCTGATGTTGAATTCTGTGATAGCTGTTTTTAAAGGAAATCAGTGCCAGTGATGTATCTAAAAGTGCAACAGCAGTGTTTTTTTGATTTTAGAATTTGTCTTCATGTTAGTGCAACTATTGTTTTTTTCTTATGTATCTTTGTGGGGTACTTGCCCCTATGGTGGTGTAACAACCTGTGGCCAACATTGCATTTATTTTTGTAATGATGCTGACTTCCCATCCAGTTGAACTTGGTAAGCTGAATCCTGATGAAATAGAAATTTGATTGTTCTCGCTTTGACTAAGAAGAATCTGCACTTCATTTGCAGGATGTTAAGACAACATAAAGTAAAAGAAGCAACTTGCCATTATCACCTTTCGTTTTCCATTTTTATATGGGGTCGTGTATTTGTCTTTAACTGATGCCATCTGTCTTGATTCAGTGCCACTCTCCTACCCGGTTTGATATTCATACCCATCTTTTGCAAATCTTTTCTAACATAATCCATCTAGGATGGCTGGGCATTCTCATCTCTTTTTGCATTCTTCCTTTTCACCTGTTCTCGTGCATCTGACTAAAGTACGATAATCTGTTATCTTTCACCTTCTCTACATTTTTTCTCTAAAATTGTGGCTACTTTGGCTGTCTGTCTGTGCATACTTGAATCACTGTGTCTGTGTACAGACTGTACTAATTCTACCAGTGATTCCAGTACTCTGACTCTTCACAGGACTGCACAAATCAGCTTTCTTGAGACCTTGTCTTATGCTTTCCACAAGTATGGGAATGTCCAATTGGACTCTCTTCTTATATCCAGCTTCTTCTCCACTATGTCTCACTACAAAGATTGGGTCAATCCAAACTGCTTTTCTTTCATCTTATTTTCTACTGCTCTGCATGTTCATTTCAGTCATCTTCTACAGCATTTTCATTCAGTGTGAGAGTTTGATGCCTCTGTACTGCCCACAGTTACAAAAATCTCCTTTGTTTTTGTACATTGGCACTAAAATACTTACTCTCCAGTTATCTGAGGTACACCTGTCTGTGTCTGTCTGCATACTGTGATGAGTATCACAGGTAACATTTCTCCCCTAATAAGCCCAGCATCTTAACCATATTTGCCATGAGATATGAACCTGCCACATTCACCGACATAATTTTCTTTAAGGTACTTTGTACTACTTCTACAGCAGGTTTTAATTCCCGTTTCAAAATAGACTGTACCTGTGGCACTAAAGCTTCTGTGGAGCTTTCTTCATTCAAAAGTGCTTGGAAGTGCTTTTTCCGTCGTCTTTGATGTCTTCTGGTTTGATGATCAACTTGTTCTAGACATCCGACATGAATGGTATCTATAACTGTCTTCTTTATCTTTCTGTCTTTGCCTTGTAACCTGATACTCTAGCCATGTAGTCACAGACAATACATCCCCCATTGTCAGCCCTGGGTCAACAAGCTACTGTCCAACTTGCTTTGTCTTGATTTATTCAGGAGATCTTGTATCTGCTGCGTGTATACCCTCTTTTTCTTGCCATTGCAGACCTGCTGCTAAGCACAGGCTGATATCATGAAGACTCCTGTATTGTTAAACTGCATTCTGATGGCCATGAATATAGAAACCAATTCTGTTGACATCCCTCACAGTCTGCTGAAGACTCTCACCACAATTTCCACACATTTCTAGGCAGTTCTCCCACTGCTTAGTAAACTCTGGATCCCAGCCCAAATGACTTTGCTGGAAGCACAGAATTTTGTCTGCTCCTTACCATGATGTCATCCACTTCCAAGTTGAATTTCTTATTGAACATATATTCAATGTAAAAATCATAAGTTAAATTTTGGTTCTAGGTACAGCTTTAACTCAGAAGCTGTATCCCAGGTAATCTAATCTGGGTAACTGGACATCAACCAGATGGGGACAGTAGCTTGTTGACCCAGGGCTGATGAGCTTTATAACAGCCACACAATGGCTAAGAAGGGAGTGGCAACTACTTCCACTATTAGCATGGGTCCTTGGCTGGCATAGGTCAGAGTAGGTTGGGTCATCAACCCGCTTAGCACTGGAAAATACCCCTTTCCATTTGGTAACATTAGGTGGCATGAACAAATCATTTGCAGTAGATTTTGAATGCTGAGTGCCTAGCCCCGATGTGTATTCTGTTTGGAGAACATTTGATAAAAGCAGTTGGTCCACACCGATCTCCCCCTTAGTCACCATGTAGAGTTTGTGCTGCTGCCTATGACTCCATTCATGTTTGGGTGTATTCTGATAGAGGACCTCTTATGTTTAACTGGGATGGCTGGAGTTAAACCTGCTATTTTTTTAGGAGGCAGAAGGTGCCCCATTTACTTGTTTCCCTTTATATTTGCACATGTAATAGTAGTGTAGGTATATTCATGCATGCAGTGACTGTATTATGCTTAATAACAGAAAGACAAAACGTGATTACAGGATAACCAGTGGTGAGTAAAACATGAGAAAATCTTACTGTTTTAAAATATAGTACATGAAACATCGCAGCTACTGATTTTTTTTTTTTTAATTTTGTAAATAACCTTGCCTGAGTTATCTGAAAGAAAATAAAGAGCACTATTGTCTGAATTATTTCATAGTTATTTGTAGTTAGTAAAATCAAGACAATACATTACAGAGTATTAGAATGACAGTCTGTGTGCTTATGCAACTGTTAGCCACTGCTGCCTTTACCATGTAACAAATGTGTGTGTGCTGCCTAATGATGAACTTTGCCGGGAGTGATGTATATTCAGTGGGACTTCTCAGGCACAGCACCCTGGTAAAAAAAAAAAAACCCTGTGGAAGAACAGACATACTGGAAGGACTGTGCCTCTCAGCCTACCCGGTAACTCCTTGGTATCCCAGTGGCTGAGATGGAAACCGTTGCTGATTCTGTGGAAGTTTGGCCTCACCTGCTAATCTTGCTGGCACAACTGCCCACCATCAAATGATGATTGTGATACATACATGCACACACACAGACACACACACACAGTCTGAAAAAGTTCTGTGATCCTTTCCTTTATAGTTCCCAAAAATAAGATGTAGATCTTCAGTTGTGGATAGAGACTATTTTGGTGCACTGCCACACACATACTGGCAAACACTGGGTTATTTAGGATCTGAAGGGAAGTAGCTATGTTATGTAATTTGCAGTTTTGAGAATACTTCCTTTGTAATTGGGACACATGGGAGTAGTGTTCATGATCGTACCTCAGACCACCGGTATGAACTTGATATGATGGGGTCATTCTCAAAGATGAGTATAGTAGTGTCTTTGCTCTGTTACATTCTGAGTTTGTAGCTCAGTTTCTTTGTAGGGTATTGATGATGTCATGTGGTTTGCAATATATTGCACCACTGTTTTCTACCCAGAATGGGACTCAGTATTATCTCTAAGTTTCCTTGGATATTTGTAGAACACATTTTTCCATTAGGAAGACAGAGATACTGGTATACTGCACAAATATAAACTGTACTAATGTTATATCTACAGATGTATGCGGTTTTAATTGGTAATCCCTGTGCATTATCCCCATGCAGTATGTGCGATTCCTGTGAATGGCACTGTTAATATGAATAATTTCTT
This sequence comes from Protopterus annectens, assembly GCF_019279795.1. NCBI lineage: Eukaryota > Metazoa > Chordata > Ceratodontiformes > Protopteridae > Protopterus > Protopterus annectens. The sequence continues at coordinate 1,233,305,251 of NC_056729.1, read as the reverse complement.
TTAACTTTACCTTGTTTCATTTATTACACAGGAAAAGTTTGATTTATTTTTCTCATGTTCTTTAACTGAATAAATTTATTTTTCACTACTAAACTGCTTTAGCAAAGCTCTGTTGCAAACTTGACA